>NC_080669.1:57054125-57206507 GCF_027579445.1 Ammospiza nelsoni | reverse complement strand
GTCTGTGATCTTGTTATGGGACAAACTGCAGAAGTAAATTCTGATATCTTTGGGAAAAGGTAACTATGAGTTGTTTTGACTGAAGTATACAAAATTCAGAAGGAAATGAGACAGCAGATGTCAGGTTTTGCCAAAAGTACAAGAACTCAGGAAAATGGTTTAAAGCAAAGAGTCGGTCAAGCCTGCAAGGAACTCAAGAGGAATTTCTTTGGAGATCATAGAAAATAGAAAAGACACCAGTCAGCAATAAATGTAATTACTGCAGAGGAAGGTCAAAAACTGTTTAAGACCACCATTTAGAGAAAATGTTGGACAAAAATCCTATGCTAAAACACAGGAAGGTCTGACCCATCTTCTACCTGCATGCTGTGGTCCTGAGAGGAAGCTGACCTCTCTACGTTCTTTTACAATATACAGAAATGCCTGAAATATTTTTGTACCACATAACTTCTTTTTTCTCTCTCATTTCTGGAGTATGTGGTAAATCTAAGCATATTTTTTCATGTGGAATATTTATGAGCATTTTTGCTCATTTATATCAGCTTGCCTACAGTTCTTAGTATTATTTGTTATTTCTAAGTCAGCTACAACATGCAAAATGCTTTGCAGTGTAAAAAATGTACAGTATTCTTTTTCAGGGAGGCTGTAATGCAGGAAGGCAACACATGAATAAATTGAAGGAAGGAGAAAAAAAAGAGTATGTCATATGTTTAAATAGCGGAAAATATTGTTGGCAAATTTGATCAGGGAACTGTAGGTAAAGAAGATTAAAGTAGATCAAACCACAGAAAATCTTCTCCTTGATAATTTCTCTTGGGTATAAGCATTAGCCCAAGTTTTTTCATGTGTTATTTTAACCTTTATAAAATGGACTGTTAAAACAGTATTTCTGACTTCTAACACACAGCACATTATCAAAAAAACCCTGTCCTTTCCATCAAACTTCTAAGAGAGACTGAACCTTACAAAACTTGGAAAAATCATGCCATGGAAATTATTTGGATAGAGAGGATAGTGAGGGGGTAGAAGGAATGTTGTTGCTAAGTTCCTGAAATGGAAATTAATGATCCTAATAAGAGCAATGCTTTGTGCTCCTCATATGAGTATGTTCTGGCAGAGAAGAAAAAAATTTGGATTCAGAGACAATGGCAAGAGAAGAGAAGAGGAAAGGAATAGTGTGGGTCTAAATCAGCATGGGATGAATCAAAAGACAGCTCATTTAAGTGCCTGACTCTCTCAGCTCTGCCAGTGACTTAGAGAAGGGAAACAGCCTTAACTTTATTTTACAATGCCAAAAGGATATATGCAGAAATTTACAGGGAAAAAATGAATGGGTCCCTTCCCTCCAGCTTCAGGCTTTCTCAATTAGAAAGCTGGAGGGACTCATACTATCCCACTTGAGGCACACAGTTTAGCCAGCTACATTAAGCAGTCTCCCTGAGCTCCCTCGCTTGTAATGGGAGACACAAAACACAGTAGTTTTGTGTAAAGCCAAGGCAACATGTTTAAGTTCAGTGCCCAGTTAACAGGAGTGTCAGGAACCAGTTGTCTAACTTAGCCCCAGCTTCTGGTGGTAACATTTCTGCTCTGAATTGAAATGCAACAGATTTTATGTTACTGGATATACAAACAGGCATTTTTGAAGCTGAAATCAGAGATCTTCACTACTGGGGTAAAAGAGTCAAACTAATGAGCTGAGTAGGGCAACATAAAAGGAATCACATAAAAGAAATAGTGACAAAACACACCACTAAAGGGTTTAGAGGGCTAAGGCACTCTAAGCTATAGAGACTATTAGTAATGTAAAGAAATTAATAGTATGACTTAATTGGATGCACTGATGTGAGGCACAATTACACACTGAAAATGCCACAACTGTGCCACTAGATCTTTCTCTGTGGGAGGTAAGTGTTACAAATTACTTCAGAACAGAATGCCACAAAAAGGATGACCCGAAAAATCAAGGTCTAGTAGCAGGTTACCTGCAAAATTGTCAAAACTGCAGACTAGATGCTGAATGCATGCCGACCATAAATTCTATTTATTTCAGAACAGATGCCTGCCTTGAACTTTAGGGATCTAAATTAGCTGAAGCTGTGACATCCAATCTTAGTCTACTTCCCAGTAAACTGAACTAATCTCAGCCTACAACTTTGTTTTCAAGGGATAGATTGGGTCTTTGCTTTGTGCCTTCAAAATCTTTTATAGAATATAACAAAGCAGACTCAGCTGAAGCTGAGAACCAATATATTAAAAACTACAGAGTCTGAATTCTAGTTTTGCTTTTTAATGGAGCTTTCATGGAGACCTGCGCCAGCAAAATTCCAATGCATGTGCCACATGTCATAATTACTTGTAATCTGCTTTGAAAGAACAGAAGATGATACATTTCCATTCTATTTTCAAGTGATCAAAACCTTGTGCCTGTGCCTTTGATCCATTTTGGATCTGTATGTCCTGCAACTGCACAGGAGACAGCATGCATCTCCCCAGTAACAGAATGACAATGAACTGATTCCCAAGAAAAACATTAAGCTGGAAAAGAATACAAAAGAATCTTTAACATTTAAGATTGGAGCTGCAAAGAAATACTTCGTAACCACAGACATGCTTGCTTAACATAAGGGGGAAATAATTTTTTGCACTGTGCCTGGAGATGGTAATAGAAGAGCACAAATTGCTGCCACTTCGCCTTGCATGTAGCAACCACAGTGTACACTGCTTGAGCATGACCACAGCAGGGGAGACTGCATTGTTTCCTTTCCTAGCATGGGCTCCTGCATGAGGACACCTGTCTCAAGGAGTACAGGATTTATTAACACCTGAGTAGAATCTGCACTAGTAGCCTGCACAAGATCAGCAACAGGCTGGGCACAGACTGGCAAAGACTGGTTGGTGGAGCACACAATATCTGGCTTTCATTTGGGCAATATATTAAATTTCACAGGTCAATTCTTCCTTTTTTTTTTCTTCTTCTTTGTAATAGCAAAGGTCCTTTTTCCAAACACATTCATAACCCATGAATTTGGTCTTTACAGCTCCCTTCCCTTTGCACCTCTCAGCATGCTATACAGGAATAGGCATTCATGACAGAATAACAGAAGCCTGTCTGCCCTCTAAGGGCTGGCAGAAACTCCACCATCACCACAGGCAATCTATTCCTGCATCACTCAAAAATATGTGAATAGTGGAGTTTAGAAACTGCACACTGTTCTGTATTGTCTTGATAAATCCATATAGATTGTTAGTCTTTTCTCTGTTTCCTTTGCAGATGACCATGAACAGGTTTGTTATTTGCTCCAGTATTTTCTACTAATTTAATTGAAGCAGAAAACCTGTAAATCCATATGTTGTTTTCCCAAGTTCAGAAGATTAGCACCAAGTTTCCCCCTCTCTTCAAACGCTCACCTTTTTTTTTTTTTTAACAGATGATTGCTAATGCCTGGTAAGTTGTGTTTGGTGGCTCTTTGGTAATAACAAATGAAATTTAGGAGCTCCTGATAATGTGAAAGTACTTAAGATGGCCTATGGTCTATTCTCATTTAAAGCTGAGAATTTTTCTCTGTTATGTTCCTAGTTGGGGAAACATTATTTGTTAGTGAAAATTAGTGCAAAAAGTATTAAAGGTTATGTCTCCTTTATCTAACTCTCACTGAAAAATCTGACCCTCTGCAAGGCAGCAGGCCTCTCTTTTCCTGGTCTTTCCCCAAGTATCAATGCCCATATGGTTCTCAGTTTTTCCTGATAAATAGCACTTATTCCATACTATTTGTTTCTTGACTTTTTCCTATTTGTTTGAATTACATATTTACTCCGGTCCTCATACTCTGCAGGTGAAGTCACCCGATATCCCAAGTTCTGTTTACTCCTGCAAGTTTCTATTGTGAATCTTAAAGCCTCTGAGTTGTGCAGATACTTTTGTGTGTCACCAAGGCTAGAGTTTCCCCTGCCACCATCACAGCATAATAAGTGTGATCTAACATCTTACGTCCTAATTTGATCCTAATTTTAACAGACAGCTTTCCCATTAATCTCTAAGCTTTGGTGGCTATGTTGCTGTTACCGTGCTGTGTGTGGAATGGAAGCTCTTACTTCATTCTGGTTTTAGAGAGAACAATTTTATATTTTAAACCATTGGAAGTATACAAACCACAACTGGAATCTGCAGTGTACCTTGGACGAGTCAATTTTAACAAACTTAAAATGTGTCTCTGTTACACTTCTTTAACATAATTCAAAACACAGACACCTCCCCATATAGGGACATACCTTGTCTCAAAGTGCCACTGAGATTTAGGCACAGAAATAATTCTGGAAATCTGGACTCTTGGTATTTTGCAAGTCAGCAGGCATAGTACACTAAAATATTGATACAATATCCCTTGACTTTGTGCAGTAGCACACACACACCAAATCTCACACTACCAGCAATATTTTTTGGCAAACTGCCCTATTAATGCAAATTAAATTAGGCTGCATGACATTAAGCCACTTGGGATTTCTCCAGAGCATCAATTTAGTGACATGTGCTTTCAATCTCTATATGTTCTGTTCCCTTGGAAACCAAAAAAAAAAATCCAAACCAAAACCCAATAAATTAAACATAAGCTGCAGCTTTTGTGTGTGTGTGTGTGCAGAAGTCAGGGTTAATTTTCTTTTGACAGTCAAGGGCTTGCCTTAATTTCAAACATTATGCTTGTCCTTCTGTCAATGACAATGAGGAGAATCAGGAGTGTGCAGACACTTGCCTGCTTGCTACCAAGGCCGTCATGTATTGCTTTTTGTTTGTCTCCTTCTTTTTCCTGCTGCCCTCTACACTTTTTCCTTACTCCTCCAAGTGCAAAAGTCTCTTGTCCACCTTTTCTTTCCCCCCACACCTATCAATATTTCTGCTCAGAAGACAAATGCATTGGAACCTCCATCTCAAGGGAAACTAGGTTCTATTAGCAGAGATTTGAGGTCTCTGGCCACACAGCTGTGGCAAGCTTAGACTCCTGTGAAAATAGACAACTGGATCCAGATGGGGTCCAGATGTGTTAGTGTACTGAGGCATCCAAGGTAGTAATCCGTGGGACAAGAACGTTAGTCCAGGTGCAGTGTCGGACTGACACTGCCAGACTGTATTTGGACATGGACTGGCTTATGTCAGCCTGTGCAGCTGTGTCCAATAAGTCCAGTTTTGGGTCAGTGACAGAAGACAGTCTCCACATTTGTCAGTGTAGTGGTACTCCAGCACATAAATGATGCTGAACTGGATCATGCAAACTCTGATTCCTCACCCATTCATTCAGATGGAAGCTCAATTTTCTTGGTGCCTCGCGCTGTGAACTTACATGTCCATTCCCTGATCAGGTCCATGGCTCTCTTGAACTGACCTTTACATAACAGATGTCTTGAAACTACCACTGTATAAGAATCCAAAAAACCTAGGAAATTTGAGTTTCCCTAGAGGCTCAATTGATTAGTTGTTATTAGAATGTAAGAAGAAAAAAACCTGAAGCACTAAAGGCTTTTTCTTTTTCCTGTAACATTTGAGAATAATTGAAAGAAAGAGGGGAGAGTAGAAAAGAGGCTGCTATCTGCAAACTGTGAAAGTTCATGTTTGGGGTTGTGACAGAGGACTGGCAGCAGCAAGGAGACTTATGGCATGGCAGCACTGATGTGGTTGTGTACATCTCTGAGGTAAACACAAGGAAAAACAAGCTAATCAAAAAAGGAAAATATCCTGAAGCAGGGGAAGAAATTAAGGAGAAAGAATTGTGAAAGCCTGTGATTTTCTCATTATTCTTGTTATTTTTATGTCTTTTTTTTTTTATTACCCTTCATTTCTTCAAACCTTCTGCAAGTTTTCAGTGAAATGTAAGATTTAAATAGTTGCAAATAAATGGAACTCTGTTCCCATTCTCCCTGCAAAACAACTCAAAATCCAAAAGACCATATAAACACAATCCTAATTTAGATGTTTTTGAAGTGCCATGTTTTTTAAACTAATTTTATTACAGAGAGGGAGATGGTGGGCTGGCACGTGAACTCTGACTCCTCTATTCATAAAAACTAGTGCCTCACAAATGGCAGGGCTTATAATAATGAAAACTTGCACACACTGACACACACATGTATGCACATCTGGAAGGTGCTGAGAAAGTGAAGCAGGGATAAAAAAAGAGGACAAGAAAAGAAGAAATGAAGGACATTCCTTTAATTGGCTTTTACAGAAAGCTTGTTTAATCTCATGCTTACTTCTAAATTACTGGTGATTTGGCTGTCTCATGCAATGCAACCTCCAAAAATGTTTCCAGAATGTAGATGGCAAAGGCAAAACACAACTATGGGTACCGCCCCTCAATGTTTTTTTGTTTAGGCTATTTCCTTTTGAAAAACCTGTTAGGTAATTTGTAATCTTTTGTCAGTGTTATCTTTGAAAGTGTCTTTATTTCACATTTTGTTTTAGTAGTTAAGAGGACTGTAGCACTTTTTAAGTCTCTATTACTTTATTTTACTTTTAGGAACATATTCTTATTAATCAAAATCATCTGTTTGGCTTCCAGTCTGTTTTCTTTGCAGAAGTGCTTTTGGAAGCTTAACAGTGTAATTCCAGGGATGACATCGGCCCCAATGCTTTAGAAGCTAGGCCTACAGAGGGACTTTATATAGCTCTTTGGGAGGAAGAACTTACACTGCCAAAACAAAGTTCTCTGCCAGAATTAGATTCTGATTCTGTAAACTGACTCCATTATCTATGGTTCTACCTAACTAGGCATGTGCACATTAACGTGAATTTTAAATACTTGAATTCCTTATAGTTGAGGCCCACATAAGACCATACTAGCTCAAGACTCAAGGGCAAAAGGACTCTGAATCTATGCACCAAGTAAGGCAGGTGATGATGTGGCACTGGACTGCTGCTCAGAGACCAAACTCTGTGTGCCATGCAGCTCCACTTCATATGGCTTCCTTCATATGAAGAAGAGGCAAGGAAAAGGAAAAGGGAGTTGGCTGCACAGAAGGGTCTTGTTAAAGTACTGTGGTAGCCAAAAATGGGCTAACGTTGTTTGCAAAGCTGGGTAACATTCCTTTTACCCCTGAGAGCTGGGGGTATTCAGCCTGGAAAAAAGGTGGTTCAGAGGAGACCTTATCACTCTCTGAAGCAAAAAGGTCTGAAAGGAGGCTGTATCCAGGTGGGGGTCAGCCCCTTCTCCCAGGTAATAAGGCAAAGGACAAGAGAAAAAAGCCTGAAGTGGTTTAGATTGGATATTATGAAAAATGTTTTTACTGAAAGTGTTGTCAAGCACTGGAACAGGGTCCCCTGGCAAGTGGTGGAATCACCATTCCTGGAGCTATATAATAGATGTTCAGGTGTGACACTCGGGACATAGTTTAGAGGTTGACTTGGCAGTGCTGGGCTTTTGGTTGGATTTGCTGATCTTAGAAGTCTTTTCCAGCACAAATGATTCTGTGAATCTATGGCATAAAAAGCTTTTGATGTTATAAACCTTAGTCTTGACATGAGTATGTTCTACCATTACATTGCCCTCCCAGCTGAAAGAAATGAGTGCAGGTACTGGTGTTTTTCACACTATCTTTTGACTTTGTGCTGAAAACAGACATCTATATCTAAGGATAAGTCTAGATATGCTTGTAGTAGTAAGAAAGACCAGGTTTGCAGCCCACCCTCAGTACAACTGTACCTCCTTCTGTTTGAATGGGACTTAGACACTCAAAAAGTAAACTGAAGGAATTTTTCAAAACTATTTTTGGGAAATCCCAAAGAAGATATATCTTGGAGAACAGAGATAGACTTTTTCAAAAAATAGAAAGTAGAACTAGGCTAAAATAGAGTAGAGCTAAAATAACCACAGAAAAATATAATTTTTTTAGCTTAAAGATCTAAACCAAACTGTTAATTTGAAATGGAGATATTTTAGTGTGAAAGAGAAATATAAGAGCAATAAACGCTATAAATATTCTACCCGGTGCACCATGCTGTCAAATAAAAAACCAGAAAAATTAAGGACATTTTCTGGTTCCAACTGCTGAATCTACTTCTTTTGGAATCAAACAAAAATATAATTTGTTGATATATAACAGGCCATGTGTGACAGCAGCACGATTTTAAAAGCAGCTTACTTTTCCGAAAGAAACATGGGAGTGAAAAAAGCAAATCAGTCTCTGTGTTTAATTTAACATTTGAGAAGAAAAGAAATGGAAAAATTGTTGAGGGGAAGTGCAAAATGCCAGACAAAAAGAAAGGTACAGTAGCAGCATAAGGAAGTCTATCAGAAAGCAAAATGTTTCAGATGTCATTCTACTAAAGGCTCTAAAGTTATGGGAAATGAGGTATATTTTCCAACAGGAAAATAAGATTTTTTGAAACATTCTCATTCTGGATGGTTATGAAAGTTGGGTTTTTTTGATGAAAACTAAGTGTATTACAGGAAGTGTCTGTCTGATATACTTGGAGAACTATAAAAACAGTGTGTTGTGAGTGACTCGAATGTCTCAAATTTTTTTAATTGTCCCTTCAGTTTTGATAGCTGAAACCTGTTTTATCTAAATGCTTTCTATTAGTTAATATCTGATTAATGAAAACAGTCTTTTCAGAAGCCTGAACGATCCCCAAACCTAATTCAGAATATTCTGAATGAAAATGCAGACTTTCCAGTGCTACCTATAAGTTTGGGCTGTAACTCAGCACTACAAAGGAAAAATTCCTGAAGCTGCACAACTGCTGCAGCAACAATAACCCATCCTCTTCCTTTACATAAATCACAACCCCAGAGGAAGCCAGATAGCGTGGGTGGCTGTGAGAGGGGCAGAGGCATAGAGAGGAGATTACTTAGGGGACCAGAACATTCTCTCCAGAAAGCGAAATACTGCCTTTTTCTCTTGGCAGAAAGGCCTCATTCACGTCACAGTAATGCTTGAGTTTGCTCACACCACTAAAACATCTTTAGCCAGCTTTTGTTCAACCCTTATGTGTCAGCTGCAGAAATGGTATTCCCTGTGTAAGTGATCGGGGATGGATTCAACTCTGATGTCTACCATGTGTGTCTGCTAGGGTGGTTGGATGTATGATTTCAGAGAATAGCTGAAAGCCCACTCAACAGAATTAATGTAGGTGTCCATTCCACACAGAGAGAAACTGCCTTCTGGACTCCACTGACTTGGTTTACTAAATATCCTTGGATAGCATGTGAAGCTTGTACACTTGAGCTAACCTAAATATCTGCTTAGGTGTAGATACAAACAAATTGATGAGATTTACTTTACCTGAACTCTCCTTTAAATGACTACATAAAATACATAATATGAGAACTTAAAAACTGCAAAAAGTAGAATTTGTTCATGTTTCTATGGTTAGCCCTAGGGGTTTGTCCACTGAATACCTTATACTATGGTTTTAAAAACTCTTTTAAAGTTTACAATTTCTTGACAAAAATCTTATAAAATATTAATTTGAATATTTAATCATCATCTAAAACATCATACAGATACATTCATAAACTTAATCACAAAAATACTATGGAGCTACTCTATTTTGAAAGTATCCCTTTTAAGGTTTTAAAAATACATGCCATATCTAGTATTGGAATATAAAATTATTGCTTTGTTCATTTGAGATTATGTAACATTAAAATCTGTCTGTTTGCAAGAAAATTATGCATTATGGGTTGTGATTTTATTTACATGATGCCTATTATAAACTGAAGTATGTGAAATCTTTTGCAGGTTCATTGCTGTTTTTTTCTGCAGTCTGTGAATTGTCTTCCATCATGTGCTTCATTCCAAATGGACCAGCCTCTGGGGAACAGTGCAGACTACTACTTTGTGTTGTCACCTAGTGTGCTGACAGGATGAAGAAAAGTGTTTGGCACAGCTTTTCATTGGTAACATATACTGATAGACACAAGCGTGTCTCAGTCAAGCTGTTCAACATTTAAATGTGTAATTAAATATAATAACTATCCATATTAGGGTTGACAGTTTATGGTCTTTTTATAGTAACCTTTGTACTTTTGCTCATCAATCACTTTTTGTTTTTCTAGTAATTCATACTTGCAGTAGTAATGGGATGAGACATTTGACTCAAAAAATGCCTTTTTTCCCTCAAATCCAAAATATGGCATTCCCATCAGAAAGTTAAATTAGCATTTCATGTTTGGAGTCTTACCTGCTCATATCTGACAATACAAGAGTTCAACTCAAGGAGAGAATCACTGCATGAGTGAATCTGAATAAGGTAAGAAAAAATTTGAATGCAGGGAAGACTTCATTTGCTCCATCCTCATATTACAGATGAAAAATCTCTACATATGCCCCATTTGGACCTGAAGGTCCAAATAAGCAGATCTGCCCATAAGAAAAGAAAGATCGTGTCAATGACACATTTTTATAAAGGTCCACTTAAATGTATTTCTATGAAAGACAGTGGTGAAAAAAATTAGTAGGAAACCCCAACCTGGATCAGAGAAGATAAAAGATGGCTGGCCTGTCCAGGAGATAAACTGTATTCAGCTCCTATCTATATCAGATAGGATATTAAAAACTTAAACCTGAATGCCAGGTGATGTTACTCATTGAGTAAGATGAAAGGGAGTAGGAACTGATGACTTCAGATATCCCATACTAAGTACACCCAACAATTCCTCTAACCCCAGCCTTGACTCCAGGAAAGTTTCAATCACTGCTGAGTATTGGGGTAATAAGTAAGGTTAGATTAGGGAATTAATATCTTCCTCCAGTATTTTTCTCAGCTGGACTTAAATACTAGGGGTTGTTTGACTCTTTGTGCAATACCTGGCACTGAATAAAGATAAAGATGATTCACAAACAACATTAATAAGGTTAGTTCCTGTGCTGAGGAAACTAGGGTTTATAGTAAACTGCAAACAGAAAAGCTAGGATGAAATGACTTGCCAAAGTAATACAGTACATCAGTAAAAGAAAATAGGAAATAGGATCCTGACTTCATACTCTCCAACCATTCACTGTCAAATGGGTTGAGCTGCAGCAGCATTATTTGGGTCAACTTATCCAACAGTGTTTCCTCTTAGATTCATGAATCTGAATGAACCTCAGTCCCAAAATCATGTTTTCACTGTTTTCATCTCAAAAGCAGGATTTTAGGATGATCTAAACACAGTGCTACCAGAAATAAATGATGCCACACAGATTTTGACTGAATTACAAAGAAACAGAGCTGGCAAAACATGAATTTAAGACTTCATCTCAGTGTGATGTTGGTGGAACCAGGGGTACGTGTAAATCACGTCAGGCTGGTCGCTGATGAATTTTGGTGGAAGGATGGTGACATCTAGTGGTGCTGCCTTTCTCACAGCCCTTCACGTTATATCTTGACGCATCAGCTTTTTATCAGTGTCCACCTCTGAAAATTTCAAACATCATTTCCCCTTTATTTGTTAAATTGGAAAACAAGAGTTGTCATAAAGGAGTGATTCAGCAATCTGAAAATAAAGCTGTATCGTAAAGCGTTGTAAATATTGCAATAACAACTTTAAGCTTTCTTTCTGAATTCATTACTTAAATTCAAGTTACTTGTGTCAGAATAACATGATAGGCTCTGTCTCAGTAGGGACCCAGACAGCAATCCAGGGAATGACTTAATCCTCAGCTTAAAAAATCCCCAAACTGAAGAAAGGATGTAACAAATCACACTTTAGGTGCTTTTTGCTCTCTGGCTGGATAGTTATTATAGTCTAGAGGTCTAACTGAAACAGTTGAAGTTAGGTAAAATAAGTCATATTATAACAACAGCTATAAAAAAAGACCTTAATAAAGTCCAATCTGCTCAGTCGAAAAACTGCTAGAAATGTGTCTTAGAAATTTGCACAATGAAAGACAAAGAGATACAGGTATGTAGAGAAACCAAATGATTATCTATAACAGAAGGTTGATCAGCACCAGAGTTTGTTTGCTCAAATATATGTATTATTAACCTGCTAGACAAGCCATGATCTGGACTGCTTGAGGTGGCTGGTGTACATGGGCAGAGGACACTCCCAAAGAGCTGCACGGTCCCCTTGGCTGGGAGCTAGAACAGGTTCATTGATGGAGGTACCCTCTCCTGCGTCAGATGCTTTACTACAACATATGTAATCTGTTATTCTAACGTGACTGGTATCAGTAAGATCGTCTCCAGCTCTTAGATGCCAGCAGGAAAAAAGACCAGCCTGGGCAGAACAGGAAGCTTTTGCAGGGAGTCAGGGGAAAAAAAAAGAAAAAAAAAAAAGATTATTTATGACCTTTGAAAGAAGGGGCAGGTAACTTAAGAAGAGTATGAGGATATCATGAAGTCATTCAGAAAGGTGAAATTACAATGGTGAAAGCCCAGCTAGAACTCCATCTGGCCAGCATAGCAAAAGATAACAAAAATGTTTTAACAAATAAATAAATAAATAACAAAAATAAGGCTGAGGAGAGTCTCCACCCTTTTTTTCGATACAGAGAGAAACACTGTCACAAAGGATGAGGAAAAGGCTGATGTACTTGATGCCTTTTTTTGCCTCAATCCTCAGGGTACCCAGCCCCCTGAACTGGTAGACAGGGATGTGGAGCTAGATAAATCTCCCATAATCCAAAAGGAAACAGCAACGTGCTGTGCTACTTAGACAAGTGTATCATGTTGGGTGGGATCCACCAGAGGATATTTATAGAGCTGGCAGAAAACTTTGCTCTTTCCATGATTTACTACCAGTCCTGGTTAATCAGGAAGGCTCCAGATGACTGGTGGTTGGCAAATGAGACACCCACCCCCAAGAAGGGCAGGAAGATCTGGAGAAGAACAAGCTGGTCAGTGTGCCCCCAGTGCCAGGGATTATGGAGCAGGTCATCCTGACAGTGATTTCATGGGGAGTGTAAAGGACAACCAGGGGAGCAGACCCAGCCTTAGGAAAGGCAGATCCAGCCTTAGGAAAGGCAGATCCTGCTTGACCAGCTTATCTCCCTCTGAGACAGGGTGACCAAATGAGTTTATAAAGGAAAGAGTGTGGATATTGTCTGCCTAGACTTCAGTAAAGCCCTTGACACTACTTCCCCCATGACACTAATTCCACCTTCATGACAACTTTCGTGAACAAACAAACACTTACTGCCTCAGCTATACTGTATTAATATTTATATACTATAGCTTTATTTTGCAACACTTGTGTTCTACATCCAGTTCTTCGTTATCACACTGAGCAAAATCTATTCATCAGTCTTCCTCTGCAGGATCTCCTGAACACTACAGTTGGCTCCACAAATTTTATCACAAAAGTGTATGTTTTTTACCAGCTGGATATTGTAACTGTGCAAATGATGAGTGCTCTTACTGCAAAAATTCAATCATCACTTAGCATCTAAACGGCTCTACACCTTTCAAAATGACTGCATATATTTCCTCCAGTCAATCAATTTGTTTCTTTCAGAAACTCTTTCAGACTGATTTCACAATAAATATTTTTCATTTAGCTCTAAGTTATCTCACAGAGCAGAGGTTAAAATTAGATGGATTTTCTGCAAATAAAACACAGACCTTGGGAAAAGTGTATTCAAGGGCTGAAACAGCCCACATAGAATGCCCACTAGATAGATTTTCCCCAAAATGCATCGGGAATATGTGAGATATTCTTTTGTAACTGCAACAATAGCATGAAATACTATATAAAACTGTCTAAGAATTCTAGTTTTCCCAAAGGATTTCTGGGTGTTTTTTAGCTAATGGGCATCAAGGCAGTGAAACTAAGCTTTGTCAAAGCATGTTCTCAAGACAAGCTTTTATCTATACAGCAGTATGAAGCCAGAGTGGTCTTAAATGTCATCACCACTCTGAAATGCTCTGCTGTAATGGCATGTAAAGCCACAGCAGGCAGAAAGTGCCTGTGCACCTTTTGAATTCCCAGTTGGAGGGTTCCTTGCTTTGAAACAAGGGGCTTTCGTTAAATTCATTGGGACTCTAGGCTTTCACATGAGAACTAGAAAGTGGACCAACTTTGAAGTTATTTCTTTTAACTTGTTTTCCTAATTAAAATGAAGCTTGGGCCAGAAACATACCTTCCCCCCCGTCTACCTCCCTCTCCCCCCTCTTATTTCCATAGTCCTGCAACAAAGGTGCTTTGATTTCACTTTAAATGGGAATGAGGGCTGGCGGTGGGTGGTGGTGAGTGCGTGGTGTGATCTTTGATCTATAGATGAATATAGACAACTTTAGCCCACAAGGAATTTGTCTAAGGAACTACATTAAAATAGCAGTTGAAACATAATGCAAACCTAATTCTAATTGATGCTGTTTGGAGTGCTGTGCAGTTCTAGAAGTACTTAGATTTTGAAGGATGAATAATGGAAGACTTCGTTCTGTGAAATGCATTTTATATTCCTACAAAAATATTGTAAATCATGTAAGAAATAATGCTTTTATCCGCAGATATAAATTAGAAAAGATAATAATGACTTTTTCCTACTGCACGTACCTGTGCTATGAGTTGCTTTATGTTATCATCTGACAGCTTTGTTGTAACAACAACAAGTCATGAAATAATGAACACCTCAATACTTAAGACTGTGTCTACGGCAGTATGTGGAGTTTTACATGCAACACACAGCCCATTGATTTTACCTAAGCTGAAAAAGGCAGTAAAGAAAAAAAAAATTCTAAACACAGAAATTTCATCTGAAGCAAGCATGAAGAAACTGACATCCTCTCTTTAGGCATTAAATCAGCCACAGAAAAATACTGTCAGTATGCATATGACACTGTATCTCCACTACATGATCCCTAAGATCACATTTGGGTTGTGTCTTCTGGTGAGGATTACTGAGGAAGTGTGGCACTTAAGCAGCTTCACTACCTGCATAAAGGAGATACTGATACTGATACATTGATTACATTGCCAGTAATCAATATCTATGCAATCTCATTTCTGAGTGAGTGCACACTCTCTCATTTCTAAGTTTCAGAAACAGAGTAACTACTTCATTGTGGTGGTCTGCCCTGGAGAAGAAAAGCTGTGAATCAACCACACCACAGGTAACACCACAGGATCCTGGAAACTGAGACACCAGGATAGATAACATCACGTCAGATTATGGTGAGAGGTGGGGGAAAAGAATGATGGGAACAGTTACATAAATTAAGTTATTCCTTAAGGTTAAGTTCTGAACCCAGCCCTCTGATAGCTTCCATATAAGGTATTTTTTCTGTTTCTTTATTCATTGGTTCTCTGCCCTCAGTTAATGTCTATATGAGGTTGTGTTTGCCTCACTTAGAGGTCTTCTGGAGAAGCTCTGTACTGTTTGGTTGCACACTGATTGTTAGTGCACCTTATTATTTTCCTTTATTAAACTTTGATTTTTGGGCACTCCAGTCATTCCTGAGCCTTTTTGTTTAGTGCCACTCTCCCAGCTGACCGGTCCTGGAGTTGCATGCAACACAACATTCCATCTCTTCCAATGGACTAGTTTCAGTAAGATGCACTGCACTACCTCCTAGACTTCCAACTGCCATTCCCCAGCGATCCTCCTGCTGGAACTGAGATACAGCTTTTTTTTTTTCACTTTACATTTTAGAGATTCAAGGCTGTGACATTCAATTTAACATTTGTTCTGAACATTTTAGGCAGGGTAAGGTTCCTAATCCAGGCTCTTTTTAAGCATCCATTTAATCACTAAAAGATGCTCTGGGTTTATAGATTTAGGATAATTTGAATGTGCCAGGTTATCTGAGTAAAGAAGGAAAAATAGATCCTTTTTGAACAGTCAGCTTGCTTCTTCAAACTAAGAGACCCATGGCTGCATAATACACTTCTCCCAGAAGCTTATGACAGAGCTGGCATGCAAGCACCTTTAACTAGACTGTCTATTGGGACATTTTATCCAAGCCCTTGCTGCTCCTACCTCAAGATGAATGATACTAGAATATATGCCAAGCAAATAAAATTAAACTGTGACAAAAACATCAGTAGTTGAGGGATATTAAGTGCAGGTTAAAGGGTAGCACTGGTTCTTGACATCTCTTATCTAATGTTACAGTCGGTATCAGCTCTTGAATGAAGCAGACAAGATAAAAACGGTTCTTTGAACATTCACTTACTTCATCACTTATATTCAGTTTCTGTATTGAACTTCTTGAGGGTTTAAAATATCCCATGCAAAAGTTGCTCACAGTATCATACGGCTGCAAGGCAGGAAATTCTGATTTGACAACATAATGAGAAACGCTTTTAACAGTGGTAAAATGTTAGCAATCCTGGCATTGCTAATACAGTCCCTTGTATGAATAAATGGGTTCAGTATGGTTACATATCCCTGAGACAAATGCAAAACTGCAGGAAATGCGAGGAAGGGCTGTTAACATGATCAGGGAAATGGAAATCTGCCTGTGTGAGAAGAGCTTGTTCAGTCTCGGTCAATAAGGACAAGAAGTGATATGCAGGGTCTCCATCAATATTTTAGAAGGTCAACACTGAAGAAAACAAAAAGCCAATTAAACTGAAGGACAATGTTGGCATAATGACAAGCCGGTATAAATTGACCATGAATACATTTAAGGATGAAATTAGAAGAATACTTCTAATCAGCAAAGGAAACATGTTTTGAAAGAGGAGATAAAGGAACAAAATGCCTAATAACAGTACAAGGTGATTTTTCTTGACAACTTGTGCAAGTTGGCTGGCTGTGATCACAAGGAATCAGTATCTTTTCCATTAACACATCTGGCCAGTGCCCTTTATCAATCAAGAGGAAAACAGGTTTTTGGAGGCACTTGGAGACAACAGTGTGGGAGGTGAGGAAGAGTGGTTGTTTCCTAAATGGTCAGTTATCTGATCTAAGGCCTTTTCCCTTCACCCATCTGATGAAAATAGTGTATGCTGATGAAAAAAAAGTATGGATTCAAAATTAAGAAAACCAAATTTTAAACACTTTATGCTAAACTTAGTTGTAACTTATCATTTAAATCTGTCTTTTATAACATTCCTTATGAATTGTGAACTAAAGAACAATTTAGCTATGGATTAACAGTAGTTTAATTTCTATTTAACTTTCACCTAATTTCCGAAGAGAACAGCTTTATATTCTACATTCTTTGAAAATCTCAACCCAAACTCTGGGTTTACATCTCTGCCATTTACTCCAAAAATTCCTCTCTGTTCCAAAGATTCCACCACTTCAGCAGTGATCATTAGCAGAAAGCTAAGCAGTTGAGGCAAGAAAGCTGATGATCTGAGATGTATGTAGCGTGTCTCCTGTCCAAATCCCATGCATATTTTCCACTCCCACTCTTAGTCATACTTCATGGAAATACAGGAAAAAACAACCAATCTCCCATGACTACTGCAAATAATCAACTTTTAAAAAGTAATGACAGAAGAAGAGTTTTAAGAATAAATATTGAACTTCATCTGTCCACTGAAGAGAAATACTCCAAATTTTCCAAGCATCTCTAAGATAAACACGCAGTGACTGTGGCATTCTTGCGGTGTCGGTATGCCACTTTTAGCTCATTTCATTTCACAAACAAAGGGCGTAGCAGATCATATTTTAGCACAGCTTAATTCCTTTATTAAAGCCAGCCGTAGCAGGCCGCGATGTCTCTGACAAAGATCATTCCAGTTTACACTCAGCGCTGCGGGTACCCGCACGGCCGGCCCTTCCCTGCCGCAGGCAGCGGGAGGCGGAGGCGCCCCGGCGGCACCGGGCCCCCAGCTCGGGACACGCCGGGAAAGCCGGCTCCAGGCTGGGTCCTCTTCCCCAGCGGAAGCAGCGACGCTCCGCCGAGCCTTTTTAGCCAGAAACAGGACGAGAGAACACAGCCACCCACTGTGCCAGGGGAGGTCCAGCTTGGACATCCCCAGGAGTTTCTTCACGGAAAGGGTGATAACATACTGGAACGGGCTGCCCCGGGAGGCGGTGGGGGTATTTAAGGAAAATATCCCCGTCCCTGGGGGTATTTGAGGAAAAACGGTGTGGCACGCCGTGCCACGATCTATTGAGGTGGTGGTGCTCGGTCACAGGCCGGAATCGATAATCTCAGAGCTCTCTTTCAGCTCGGTTTTGTGGTCAGTTCTGTGGCTCCCAGCGCCACACCACGCTCCACACGGGGGCGGACTCCGCCTGCAGCGGGGCAGGGCACTTCCAGCCGCCTCTCGCTAAGCATCTTGGGAGCTGTAGTTCCAGCGCGGGAGAGGCCATACTGCTGCTATTGCACATGCGCAGAGGCTCCTCCTCGCCACGCCGCGGGGGCGCTCGGCGCCCTCCAGCCACGTGACTCCCAAGGCCCCGCCGCTTCCTGCCCGGCAGCTCCCGCTTCCGAAGAACCCGCCCGCCGACCGGAAGACAATCTTATGACGTGGTCCCCGAGGCCAATCAGCTGCCGCGGTTTCCGGACGCGGCCCCGCCGCCCTTCCGCAGTTTCGCGAGATGGCGGCCCTGGGGGCCCGGCGGCTGCTGCGGCCCGGCCGGCGCTGGTTCTCGGACACGGTCCCCAGCGCCCCCTCGCCGCCCGCCAGCCCGCTCTACCCGCCCGTGGTGGCGTCCATCACGGCCAAGAGCAAAGCGGCCAAGTCGCGACGCCTGCAGCGCTTCAACCAGCGTGTGCACGAGGCGGCCACGGTGGAGGAGAAGCTGCGGCTGTACGGGAAGCTGCAGCGGCCCAAGTACATGGTGTACCCGCAGACCTTCGCCCTCAACGCCGACCGCTGGTACCGCAGCTTCACAAAAACCGTCCTAGTGCCGGGAATGCCTCCGAGAGCCGCGGCCGCGAAACCCCCAGTAGCGACGGCGGGAGCGACTTCCGAGACCGGCAGAGCCCCGGAGCCGAGAGCGGAGGCGCCGGGGCATGCGGAGGTAGCGGGGAATGCGGAGGCGGCGGGGAATGCGGACGCTCCGAGGGCCGCGAAAACCCCGGAGCCCTCGGTGGGAGCGGCGCCGTGTCCGGATATAGGCGAGCTGCGCTCTCTCGCCTGCGACGCCCTTCTCCAGGAGAGCTTCTACCAGAACAAGAAGAGGCCGTTCCTCTACCGTGACCAGGATCACACACCCGGCCCCTTCCTCACGCAGCTCGTTTCCACCCTCGCCGCTTCCCTATCCGGTCGCAACCCACTGCTGGCTGCTTCGTCCCTCGGTACGGAGCAGGGCTGTCAGGGAAGGGGACTTGGGAGCCTTTGGGCGATAGAGCCAGGCTGCGAGCCGGCACGAGTGTCGCTGGTGTATCTCACCTGTTCACACCGTCACTAGTAATTTGTTTCATCCTTCTACATAGATTTTTGGTGTTTCATCTCACCGCAGCTACAGAGGAATTGCGAGGGTTTTGAATGCAAGAGGCGAATCACTGGTTTTTTGTGTTTCTTGTTCTGTTTCAGATCTAAACCCTGAGGTTAACTATTACTGGCATCATGGTAATGAAGTTGTTGTTCACGGACATCGAAAGGGTAGAGTTGATCCTGTGCGATTCCAAATAGATGATAACCCACACCTCCAGATCCGTGTGCCAAAGCAGCTTCCCGAGGTGGGGATGTTTTCAAAAGCAAGTTAATACCATGCCTTTTCACTTTCGTTTCTGACAGCCATTGAAACAATGCAGAGGTGGTCTGTGGAGGACCTAGTTAATCAGTACATTGCACATTTGGGTATTTTTTGGGTCTTAACACCCTTTCTGCCTTGTGGAAATGGCTTTGAACTTTGCAGTTTCTCAACTTCTTATCCTCTTTGTACTCTAAATTGCATGTTGTTATATTTAATTAAATTGACTTTTTAATATTCTGTGCTTGGAAATGGAGGCAAGAACAAGAATCATGCTGTGTAACATTCTCATTGGAGGAGAATAATAGGAGTGGAGGGAAAAAAAAGTGAAAGCTCATACAAACTGAATGTGAGCATTCTTGCTTGTTGTTACTGCTTGGCAGTTGTTTTCTTGAATGCTCAAGTTTGGTGGAAGTATTTTCTGTTTCAGTATTGTAATGTTTTTCCTGCAGGTTTATACAGTGGTAGTTGTGTAGCCCCTGAAGGTCTCTGTTGTCCAGTTTCCACCCCAAACAGAAAAGTATTGTGTGTTCTGTAAACGTTTATGTTTACAGAACTTCTCACAGTACTTTTACGGCTGACTTAGTTGTACAGTTTGCTTGTTTTAGTGTCATCAGATGCTACAAACCTTGGCATTTTGGAAGAACTTTCTAGGCAATTTAAAATGTTGTGCAGTAAACCAAATCTGCAAACTTAGTCTGCAGGTTCAAGTTAGTTTATTGGCTGCTGCTAGAAATGTGTTTTTCTCTATGGAAGGTAAATGATGGTGACAAGTGGCAGTTTTTTTAGCAATATTTCACATTTTTTGTGTTGTGGAAAAATTAATACAACATGACTGTGCTAACACTCATCACAAGATGAGAATTTCTCTTGCAAGACAATGAATTTCATTTAAGTTTATCTGTATGATGTATGTAAGCAGGACTTGCACTTTCTGTTGTTTGACCAGGAAGTAGTGTATTACAGTGGACCTGATGTCAGAAATGTGTCTTACATCATGGCTGTTCTTTCTTCTGTTGTCTTCAAGGTTGTACCCCTGGAGTCAGATCTTGGAGATGTTCCTGTTATTGATCACAAGCCATCCAAACTGCCATTGTTTAAAAAACAGTATGAAAATAAGGTATTTATAGGTAAGAGTTTTTAATTGCGAAATATTAACTTTTCTTAGGTAAAAAAACCCAACAAACCAATCAAACAAAAACCAACCCCAAAACTAATGCCACCTTGATCTTTCTTCTCTCATGACCAGAAAAAGTTCTGTATTTTTATTTATAAGTATACTGTGTAAATATAGGTAGTGTATAGATCTCTATTGAGATTTCATGTCAGAGTTAGGCAATGGGGAGTAGCGTTCTCCTGTGCGTGTGGTATTGTGTGTCCAAATTTGCTTGAAGAAGTTTAGTTGAATAGAAAATTGACACAAAATTTTGAATTTTGGTACATCTCCAGGGAAATTCTCATTTTAAGATGTGGACTCTTGCCTTTTGGAAGCAGGCAGCTCCTCACGGATCTACAGTAGGGGTTCTGGCTTTAGTCTGATGGTGAAGATGTGTGTTTGAATGTGTGATAAAGAGTGTTCTTTCTGTGACTGATAGTTTTGTTTTGGGGAGCGCAGGAGCAAAGGTGGCAGATCCATGCTGTTACGGACATACCCAGTTCCATCTCCTTCCCGACAGACTGAAGCGGGAGAGGTTCATAAAAGAGCGTCTCGAGGATCAAATTGAAGTCGTTTATCGATCGAATGGAATTGCAAGTCTCTTTGCCTGGACAGCAGCACAAGCAATGTATCAAGGTGAGGTGGTCAGCTGGACAAATCTTTCCTGGTTATGAATGCCTACTGTAAAGTTTTTTAACCTTTTCTCCTCAACGCCTCTTTCTTGTGTTTCTTTTTCCTGAAGACTGTCTTTTAAGTAAGTCTTTACAGATGTAATTGAATTAATTAAAGAGTTAGTTAAGACTTGGAGTACTTTTATACAGGGGAATTAAATACAATTCAAATACAAAAATATTTTTCCCTATATAGCAGTAAGCCTGTGCAAAAACCTCAGTTGCTTTCACTTGCTCTTTCCTCCTTAAGAGGGAAATGCAGTAGACATCAAGGAATTTTGGTTTTTTTCCTTCTGGAACAACTGTGTTTCTTAGCCCTTGTTTCAGTAATTTCAATTCCATGAAAATACTGGGAATGAAAGAAAAATGTTAGCTACCTTATATTTGGATTTTATGCCTACATTTTTCTAAAAACGTCCCAGAATACCTGGATGGTTAAACCAGATCAGTCTTCGCTTATTCTTGTAAATAAAATGATTGTCTAATGTTAGTGTAAGACACCTGATGGCTTGTAGTTTCACTTGAGAAACAACACATGTAAGAAAATTCTTTGACTGTAGTATATACTGCTGGCTCTGCAACAATTTTTTTAATGTAGTGGAGTATTAGAAAGTTTCCTTTGTGGTTGTAAAATATTGAAGTTGAGTGAGTCTTGTCTTCAGAGCTGATCAGCTGCAGACACATCATGAGTTATAAGGGCAGCATTATTCAAATCTATGACTTTTTTTCTTCTTTAACAGTTTTTTGCATTGTGGCACATAATAGTAATATTCTTGAAAAATATATGTGTATGTATTAGTGCATATGCATTAGTATGTACATGTTTTTAACATATTGTTAGTGCTCAGTAGGGTTTGTTTGAAACACTAACACTGACATAGTGTTCTTGGTGTCTGGTTGGTTACTATAGCCAGTTATGTTTGTGCATATATGTACATGCTTTTGTCATAAAACAAATGCTCATTGCATCTTGAGAGATGTGAAATAGTAAAAAGACATTTTCCTTCAGCTCCTTTGCAGGACTTCGGATGCATTAGTAACTTAAATGTTTTGGAAAAGTCACTTGGCTGATGAGTGAGTGATTTTAATTAACTGTTGATAGGGAACTGTGTACAAAATGCAAGTATGCCTCTGTGTCCCTTGATCTTAGACATAACCTTTGTTGGTGATTGTGTTTTGCTTAGTCTGTATAAAAAATGCTTCTGTTGCTAAAGCAGACAGCACTTTTTCCCAACTAGGTAGCTGCTGCAATTCCCTGGTTTTTGGGACTAGCATTTAGGTGTTTGTGCTGGTAGAAATCTCAAGTTCTGTTGTATTTGTTTATTTTGTAGGATTCTGGAATGAAGCAGATGTGACCCGTCCTTTTGTATCGCAGGCAGTAGTGACTGATGGAAAATATTTTGCTTTCTTTTGCTACCAGCTAAATACTTTAGCACTAAATGCAGAAACTATTAAAAACAACCCTCGAAAGAATATTTGTTGGGGTACCGACAGTAAGCCACTGTATGATGTCGTGGAAGATGGTAATGTGAAGGGCTTTAATGATGAAGTTCTGCTTCAGTTGGTTCATTTTCTACTAAACAGACCAAAAGAGTTGTAAACCATTAAACCAAACATAAAGTATGTGCCTGAACTTCATTGTGACTCCATGAAGTGTAAGGTATGCCTTGATTCAGTCAGGTATTTGTCTAGCAAACACTATACACATATTTTATGTTATTTGGGCCTTCTTCCTTTTTTCTTTTTTAATGTATACTGTACACTGGCAAATAAACAGCTGGAATACTTAAAGTCTTTTGTATATTTCCTCTTAAAAGCCTTCTCTGCTGATTCAGTGTCATGTGAGCATGTTTTTTAGCAGATCCACAGGTCCATGTTAAACTGTCACAACAAAGTATTAATTCATATGACCCGCTGAGTGTCACTAGGAAATAGCTGCCATGATACTCAATACTAGTGATAAGTTTCTAATTCTGTACTTGAGTTAAATGCTTATTCAGTCTAAAGAGAATGTGAGCTCAGAATAAAAAGTGTTTCTTAATCAATGGTTGGCAATTCACTTACACAGTAAGAGAAATCTTTAGACGTGTTAGTACAGACATGATGAAACTTGCTTCCAAAGATTGTGTTGTGAACATGCATACATGGTTTTAAGCTGTCACCTCCAGAACCACAGAGAGAACTCTCAAATGCATTTGGAGTCTGTAGTTTTCTCTTTAGTCTGGGTCCTTGATTTCAGCTGTTGGTATCTTGAGTTTTCATTGCTGTTACTTGGATGTCCTAAGAGTTAATAGACCACAGCTGAGCCCCAGCCAGAGGATGTCTGAATCATAAAATACAGTCATGGAGTATTTTGGGTTGGAAGGGACCATGAAGGGTCATTTATTTCAAGCCTGTAGTGAGCTGGGACATCTTCAGCTAGATTAGGTTGCTCAGACCCCTGTTGATTCTGACTGTGAATGTTTCCAGGGATGGGGCATCCATCTGCCATCTCTCTGAGTAACCTGGTTTACCATGCTCATTGTAAAAAACTTCTTAGTGTATTTAGCTTGGATCAACCATCTTTTAGTTTAAGATACTACCCACCTTGTCCTATTGAAACACACACTGCCAAGATATAATGAGTGGCTAGGGGTATTTAGCTATCAACAAAGTCTAACTGGTTCTGAAGTAACTAAATGTACCTAGAATTTTACATAATTTCATCCACTCGACCTTTCTGGAATTTTCCTGTGTTCTCACAAAGAGGCAAGTAGTTTGTTGTTAAGCAGAATACTTAATCATTGAAATACTGGCCTGCACATTCTCGAGTATGAGTAACAGCCCACTTTCTGTTGTAAAGTGGCCTACAAAGTATTTTCTTAATGGAAAACCAAGTAGTTGTAGACCTTTATGTGACTGGTATGTTATTGTGCTGGAAAGCATTGCCATTTTCTCCACCATCCAGAGATAAGTAAGATGTGTACAAGCACTGTTATTTTTTAAGAAGTCTTTAATTGCTCTTTTTGTCTTAACAATGCATGACTGTTACCAGTTCTAATAACTTCTGATCCTTGGATTACATAAATGTTCCTTTTAGTAACAGAAAATAAGCTGGTGGGTAAGAGTGTTGATTATAGAGAATGACCTGTGACCTAGCTTAAGAGGGAGTGGTTGATACTTGTCAGGTCTGATTAAGGGATGGTACAAAATGAATGGAAGCATGTGGAAAAAAAGCAGTTGGATATTTAGACCCTAAGGCAATTTTAAGAGTTTTAATTTTGCATAATGTAACATATTGCAGGTGTAATACTTTACTCTCTTTGGCCTGAGATTCACTTGAGTTGCATACAACTAGTGGTTGTGAAAACCCAGAGGTACAGTCAAAGAAACTCCTGCTTCCAGGGTTAAAAACCACTAAATTCTGTGTGATTTGGCCTTTTGTCTATCCTGAGGCTTCAGCTGTAGTAGAGCAAGTTCAAAGAGTTTTCCCTTGTGCAGCTTTCCTAGTGAGTGAAATATCACTGTAGATGTGTCACCCAGTAGTAAAGCCCAGTGTTGGGACTGAGGGAGGAAGGCTGAGCATGAGCTGCCGGTCTAGTGAATGTGAAGCACCAACGTAGCTTTGTGCTGCTTTCTGCAGCAGGGGATACTCTGGAAAAACAGTGGGTGGCACTGTTTCACCTTCTGCTGGGAAAAAACTGACTAAGTTGAGACATTGTAATACATGCAGCTTTGTACAGCAATATTTCATCTTCAAGGCCAGGTTGGATGGGGCTTAGAGAAAGCTGTTCTAGTGGAATGTGTCCCTGATTGTGGCAGGTGGATAGGAACTAGATGTATTTTAAGGTCCCTTCAAACACAAACTATTCGATGATGCTGTGATCTTGTACTCATCTGTACAGGGTGCTTAATGTGCCTTACAGTGATAAAGTAAGAAAAAGAGAAGAGAAAAGCTCTGGTTTTGTTTGGGCTTTTTTAAAAAGTATTGTATATCTATTAAAAGCTAAAAAAATAGCTTAGAAGCTGCACTGTTCCTGTTCTTCAGCTTTGCTACCAGAAATCTCCCATGACTGTACTCCTCTAAGTCTCATGGGAACATTGTTCTTTAGCACTTTTTATATAGTGTTTGCTCATTAAAAGAAACAAAAAAAAAAAGGTAATTCGAAATCACAGCTTGGAAATCTCCAAGTTTGGATCCTTTTTTCTGTATTAATTTCTGCTCAGGTCAAGTGGAGTGTAACACAAGGGAACATAAGATGGAATCTAAAAATAAGATTGGTTTTTGCATAATGAGGCAATTTTCTGTTGTACTGAACTATTTTGCTTTAAACTTCTATCACCTTCAAGTGGGTGACTGATCTACAAAATTCTGCTTGCATTGTTTCATATTATGAAGCTGCAAGTAGTGACTTGGTGTGGAAAATTCAAGCAGAGAGGAAGAGGTGGGGACCCCTACTCAGGGTCATTTTGCACCAAGTTGTTGGGGTAGATAGCTCTGTCCTTTCAGACAGGAGAAGGAGCTGCAACATTTGTAGCCTGCTTGGTCATGTTGAAACTTGCTGAAGTTTCTCCTGATGTTTCTTCTGTACTCAGGTTTTCTGTTGTTGGAGAAGATGCACACTCATTTTATTGTAGGCAGAGATGAAGGTTTCCTTCTGGAGTTCCATAAAGTGGATTTTTCCTGAGACAAGAGCAACTCTTGGGAGTCAGCTGTTGGTGACAGTCTGTTGACAACTTGACATACTGGCAGTATACCTCTGAATGTAATGAAAGTAGCTTTGCAGTATAGTATTAAAGAAGCCCACCCTGTTCTCATTCTGGAAATACTCGTCATGCAGTTTTGGAGGATGTTAGTAAATGGAGGCTACTAATGGTTATAGGGGTTTTTGCCTTCTCTAGTATACTGACAAATTGAAGTTTACTTGGTAAGTACACAGTAAAACAATTTTTTTAGAACTGAGTTTCTTGAAAGATCTGGCTGTCCTACATGTAGAAGTGGATTACAAAGAGTTACAAGCTACAAGGAGTAAGTATATGGCAACTACTAATACATTTATTAATGCATGTTGAGGTGCAAAGGGAAGAAATTATGGACCTCACTATATATTCCTACTGGACCAGGGGTTTAAAATTAAAGGGATTATTTGTATTTAATTCAGAGTGAAGGAAACCAGTCTAAAGTGTGCCATACTATTCAGCTGGGTAACTAACCCACTGGTCTCAAAGTAGGAGTTTAAAGATGTGATGTTAAAAATGGTTTCCTTTGCTTTGCAGATAATCTGGGTACCAGTATTCCAATTGGTAGCAGATACTTTATGATGAGTTCATTCGCAAACACTTAGAAAAACACTTGAAGAAGGCAAACAGGCAGAACACTTGACATGCACTTTTTTATATCTCTGCAAGTTTATGCTGTTGGAAAGACACATAATTCTTTTATGCAGGACAGACTGCAGCTTTATGGTGTCTGCTCAGCTATATTTGCCTATAAGTATCTGCAGTATTTTTTATCTATCCAGGTTTCTGCATAGTTGGAAGCATTTTTTAGCTATATAGTCTATGAGTGAGCATTGATTCATCTTTGATCATTCTTGTCTTTTAATAACTATTTGAAGCTCAATTTATTGAACTAAATCTCTTACAGAATCTTCTCTGTATTATGTTTCTCATTCCTACTAAGTTAGGCCTGATTTATTTTCTTTAGAATGAAGAATTGATCTTAATGTGTTTCTTTAAAAGAAACCTTCTATGTATTTCTTTCCTCTTTTTATGCTTTCAGCATTCCTCTAAACCAGTAATCAAGTCAGTACACTTCATCACTGCTCTCAAGGGACACAATATAGGATTGTTTTCACTATTGGAATGCATAGCTTATAACACAAGACTGTCTGCTCTGCAAATATGCATGCTTTTTTCAGTGAGATGTCCCAGTGCAGGTTTACATTTCAACCTCGAATTTCAGCCTGTAAAGGCTTTTTGTTTGGTTGGGGTTTTATTTTAAATCAGTTTCTGCACCAACACATATCTCTAGGTAATTGGAGGTGATTAGGAGTTGGAATTTTAAAACTCAGGTTCTGTCATTGTCTAGCTTGGAGAAGAGAAGCCTCAGGAGAAATTTTACCAATGTGTATAGGATGGAAAGAAGTGGAAGAGATTTAGCTAGGCCTATTTCAATTGTGTCCAGTGAGAGGACAAGAGGAAAAGGCCAGAAACTGAAAACGAGGAAGTTCTATTTGAAAGTTTTTGTTTGGTTGTTGTCTTACTATAATGGCAATTGAACTCCAGAGCAGATTGCTCTAAGAAGAATGTGGAGTTTCCATCACTGGAAATACTTCAAACCAGATGGCTCAGCCCTGGGCGACCAGTTGTAGGTGACCCTGCCTTGAGCAGGATTAGTGGACTAGACCACAGGTGTTTTCCAACTTTTCTACACTGTAATTCTGTGGAAATAAATTAGTGCTCACCTTGTAGATCAGGCACTACATGTAGAAGGAAACCATGTGCAAAGATTTGGGTAAATAGTGGGTTTTGACCTGGACCTTCTCTCTTCTGATCTTTGTGTGGCTGTCCGTGTTTATGCATTTATTCAGCATAAATTTTACTTGATAGACAGCTGCAAATGACTTACAGTGCATCTTCCTTTCTTGACAGAGCATTGACACCAAGAATACATTTAAGACTATACACTGAATTTCTGTGTCTCCAGTTTTACCTCAAGGTATGTTTGTGTCTGAGCTTCTTACCAATACTGTACTTCCTTACATATGACCTTTGACAGGCTCAGATGTCTTCCCCATTTCCGAAGCCAGCATTAGGCAGTGGTGACCTGGTCCTTGTTGTCTGTATGGGAGTGCTGGTTTCTTCTGCATACAAGCATAGATAGCAAATCCAAACATTTCCTGAAACTCCCAGTGGTAACTGCTAGAGTAGGACACCTCTCTTTCTGAAGGTATGTAGTGTTTTACCTGTGTGATTAATGATCCCCTCTAATCCAGTTATGGCTAAGAAGCTCATGTCAAATATTTTACTGTCGTTTCAGTAGAGCAGATATGCCTACTCTCTGGAAAATC
Source organism: Ammospiza nelsoni (assembly GCF_027579445.1). Lineage (NCBI taxonomy): Eukaryota > Metazoa > Chordata > Aves > Passeriformes > Passerellidae > Ammospiza > Ammospiza nelsoni. The sequence goes on along the minus strand of NC_080669.1, from coordinate 57,178,113 downwards.
CTGTGCAAATACATAGATAGAACTGGCTGTAAAAAGCTTCTCAAGTTGATAATGGAAGCAAAGAAGAATGGGGAAAACAGTTATGCCTGCTTCTTGGAGAAATTATCCAGTAGCATAAAGATAAAATTGAGGTGGAGTTAAGAGTTATTATCCTCTTTGGTAGGATAACAAGATTTAGGTTTGTAACTGTGTTTACACAAGAGATATGCACTTAGATGGCTTTATTTTATAACTTTAAAAGAAATAACAAGGTATAATTTTATGTTGTTTCTTAATGACATATTAGTGATTTGGAATGGGCTATTTTCATTATTATATGTTATTCTTGTTTGGATCTGAATATTAAAAAAGGCCAACTTATATACCTAATGTTTCAATAACATAGGCTCCCACAGGGATTTTTTTAAATATATAATGATTCCTAAATCCTAGTAGTAATTTCATTCCTAAATCCTAGTAGTAATTTTAATTGAATTTTATTATGGATTTATCAGGTACATAGGTATTTTGATTATTTTTGTACTTCTGAAGACAGTAACCTGCCTTTTGAAAATGTTCCACCAGATTTCATTACAATACAAATCTAAATAAAGCATTTGCTTGGACTGAGCAGTACAGAATTTCTGAAGCGTGCTGCTTTTCCTTCTTGTAAGCATATCGTTATGCTGACCATGAGCTGAATTAGAACACAGCCAGCCTGGCATTCAAGAGTACTAAACAAAATCAACATAATGACTGTGCGTTTGGACAACTGCTGTCTCTGGAGATACACCTTTTCTGAAAATGTCATATGTGCACAAAGAATTATGGCTTAAATAACTCAACTATATTTTTGTTGCAAACCATTGGTTTGAATCTCTGGACGAATGGAAGGACTTGGGCTGAAGTTTCAATGTCAAATGTGATACTGCCATTTTACCTTTCATTTTGAGACATGCCTAGGAAAGGGCAGGATGGACTGAACCACCTTTAGTACAATTTGAGTTCAGTACTGTAAGGAAAACGTCAGTCAAGTCACCAATAAGCAAGCTTTAAACTATGTGAACTAAGGGTGAATTGTGCATCTTGCGACTGTAAACAGAAATGTCTTTACAGGAGAGGATAGATTATTTACAAGATCTAAAAGTTACCAACTTGAAAAATATTAGCTAGAGGGCTTAAACTAATGCAAAGTGTGTGGCTCCATTGGTTAGGTAATAATATATTTGTTAAATATGAGATAAAGTATCTCTGGGCTAGACATGTTCTTACTAAAATTCATTACTAAAATCCTACTGACACCCACTAGGGAACAGATTGACTGAAAGAGGGGTCTGCTGTCAGGTTGTGTGTTATATGTATGTGTTCAGAGACAGGGATCAGAGTCCAGAGCATTGGGATGCTGTGTGTAAAGGGTATGCATGGGAAGCCTGTAGCAATCAGGTGAAGGATTCTTAGAAAAAAGGGTTTTTTTTCCACCTTCATCCTTTGTACCCTCAGGCTTTCCAGCCTTCAGGACCCTCCTTGGCCCTTGCCTGTCTTCCCTCTTGAGAAAGTACACTCTGGTTCCCCCTGAAGTCCTTCTGTTCAGATGCTTTTGGGTGTCTCTGAACTGCACATCCTGTGTTTCAGCTCAGGTGTGATAGCCTCCCCTGCCGATGCTGACAGTTCAGCCTCACAAATCCTGCAAGGGGTCTTTGCTTCTCTCTCTTGTCCTTTAAAGGTACTTTGAAGTTTAGGTAAAGAATATGGTTGCTAAAGCAGACTTTTGAAATATTCAATAGAGAACCAGAGATGTATCTTACCTAATGAAAGAACGTTAAATCAAGCATAGATGTCTCATATGTAGTAGTTTCACACCTTTTGGAGTCTGTGGAGGGAGAAGCCCCTCTGAAGAAAAAGTGAGTCCTGAAATTTAATGTGTCTGCCGCTGCTTGTTGGAAATAGTATTGGTACATTCAATTTTCTCTTTCATCCAGTGATTGTAGCTTTGATTCTTTCTTTCCTATAGGTCTTAGTTTATTGTAAGTGTTCTGTAATGCTTAAGACATGATAGCATGGGAAATAGATACTTTGTGTCCTTCTGAGCTAGTTATCCCAGTCCTTTTGAACTGCTTCAAAAGGAGAACTGGACTGGGTACTCAAGCTGGCTTTCCCCAGGCATTCATGCAGATATTTCTGTATCCTTCAGAACATAAGGCATTGTTGTAAGCAGGAGAAACATTAATTATTTATAACGAATCATAATAGCATCTGATTAACTTTTTTTGGCTTGGTCTCAGCCAGGAGAAGAAATAGACTTTTAAGTGTTCTCTTTTGGATTTTTTAGTTCTGTTTGTTTCAGTTTTGTGTCTAGGGCTTGACTCTGTTTTTCTTTGACTTTTTCTTTTCTTTTTTTTTTTTTTCTTTTTTCCCTTGGCACTCCTTTGCTTTTTTTTTTTTTTTTTTTTATTTTCTTTGCTTGGCAGTCTTCAGCAATATTTGAAGGAGTGGGACTGTGGCATACTGAAAGCTTGAAAGCTATCATGTCTGGGAAGGTTACAGAATTACATTAGGGAAAGTCAAGGGAATTTTTAGCTACATCCAATACTTTAAAATAAATGTGCTCAATTCCAGTCTACAAAAATAGGATATTTAATTTCAAACCCATTTTGAGGTAAGCAGTTTCAAAATCCTTTAATGTTGCAGTTATTGTTTCCTGTGGAGAGTAGAATAGTTGTTATGGTATATAATCTGTTTGGCAGAAGAAGATAAATCGTCATAGGATGAGAGAGAGCATATAAATGGTGTACGGGCTGGAGCTGAAGTCTAGAGGGATGCATGTTGACATCAGTGACAGAAGATTTAAAAGAGGCTGACGATATTTCCTTGGAGCTTTTACTGCTAAATTTTAATTATTAGTTACTACTTCATAACAGTTTTTCATGGTGTTGCATACTGTTCAAAAAATCTCCCTATTGTTTGGATCTGATGCAGATTCTTCATTATGTGTAGCATCAACAAAAATTGAGTAAATTATTAATTACTATAAATAAATTTGTGAATTTATAATTTTTTATAAATTCAGGTGCTTTCCTTTATTCTATATAAATATTAGAATGGAAGAAGTGTTTGCAACATGGCTTTCAGATGAGAACCTAATGGAAGGAAGGCCTCTCCCCTGAGCAAATGGGTAATTTTTCCTTCAAATAACCACACACTCATTTCACTGTCCTCTGAGGAAAAAAGAAAAATAAAAAATTGGAATAGGAAAATGTTTATAGTACTGTAGATACAATCAAGGAGATCATTTGCAGTTAGAGCAGCCTTATATTCTTTATTTCACTGTCACTTCCAGGAAGATATTCTGAAAAGTTTCTGTTGCAGCTAACAGAATGGAATTTGTAGTATTTCCAAATGGGTTTGCTCTAAACCTATATTTATGCCTAGAGATGTCTTCTGATTACAGTAGTATAAGAAATAAATTGGTAATAGTCATGTTATTCATGTTTATTTCATATTTCTAAAAACCAGGGGAGCTCAATGCTTTGTGTTTAAGAAAACCCCACAACAATAACAAAACCAAACAAAAACCAGAAGAAACGAACCTGAAGAAAAGAGTAATAAATCATATATAGCCAGCATCAGTTAAAAAATTTTAAATTGCCACTTCCCTTTTTCTTGAGCATTAACGTATTCTGTCATGAGGTGCTTATAAGGAAAGGTTAGAGTGAGAACAGAATGCAATAAAGCTTTGAATTTAGCCTGGCTTTGAGTAGGAGGTTGGACTAGATTGCCTCCAGTGGTCCCTTCCTATTTACATCCATCTGTACTTTTACAAAGGGAAGGAGAGGGAAAGTGAGGGCAAATCACTGCTCCCATGAGTGAGACCTCTCTTCTGTTACCTCTCAGAGAATGTTTGTATAGTGTGGTTTCCTAGATGATGTATTTGAAGCCTTTCTGCTGCACAACTGTAAAGTTATGTAAGTTATGTAGACTTTATACAATGCTAGCAGTATTTTTAGGGGAAATATACATTGTTAATAATTGGGATTGAATGTTTAGATAATAGCTCATTTGCTCACTGAAGTTTTGAAAATTTGTAGCAGAGGATGGATGACCTCTTCAATATCTGCTTGGGTAACTAGTTGTTGCTCTCTAAAAGAAATTCTAGTCACCCTGTAAGGAAGGAAAACTAATCTCTTTGATTTAGGCAGCCGGTCACGCAAGGGGCACATGGGCAACAACACAGTTCAAATGTACTTTCTGAAAAGAGCCCCATGTACTGAAATAATTTGGGATCAGCTTTTGGATGTTTCATAAGCAAAACCAAGGTTTAACTTCACCCAATAAATGCTTCACAATGAATAATGCACCCAGCTGTAGCCATAAATGCCATTTGCTCAACTGCTTAACTATTCATCCTTCTGACCAAGGTTTATGGTGGTGTGAAATGCAGCTTAACTTTGCAAATATGGAATGTATAGTAAAATTATCCCCTTTTGTGAAATTAGAAGGAATAAGCTTCTGATGGGTGTTTATGTACTGTGCTGACAGATTATAAAAGATTAAAAGGAAATTTTAATGAAGCGAAAAGCAGCCCTTGCAGCTTCTAACCCTCATGATTAGAGGAGCAGAAGCTAGGGGATTTAGGAGGATTTAGCAAGATGAGGTAGATGGAGCAGGGAGATTATGACCTGCAATTGGAACCAGTTGCTTGTCTAACTCGTGTTTCCTTAGATAATGCATTTAGGGCTCCAGTTCTTTCAAAAACAGTGAGGGTGAAATGGGCAGAAGAAACATCATCTTGAAGTGGTTTGAGGCTTATTTTCACTAATCAAGTAACAAAACACAAAAGGCAAATATAGAATCAAAACAGTGTGTCAAACAAACAGAGAAAAATGCAGCATTTACTTTTCTATAAAGGGAATATTGCAAGTCACAGGGCAATGCACTTGTTTTGCATACTTTTTGTGACAAAATCACCAAAAAGAGGCCTAAGACAATGCTTGGGATTATAACGTGAACTCTTCATTGTATTTTTAGTATGCTGTCATAGTAAACTACTATGGGCATATATTGTATAAATGATTGAAAATGAAACATACAGTAGTTATGCAGAATACATGTTACAGAATACTGAAAGCATTTGATGAATCCAAAAGGTTATTGATGAACAGCATTCGTAATTACTAATGAATAAAAGTCATTTGTAAAAAGTTTAGTCATTAGAAAAAACTTAAAAAGTATTACTGCCATGATGCAATTTTTATGAAACTGCTGAAGGATCACAAAGGATGATTACAGAGCATTTATTTTGCTCCCCATTGTTATATGGATTATGCCGTTCATTATCCATCTCGAGTTCTGGGCAAATGTCACTTTTGCAGATAGGCTTATTTTGTGTCCTTGTACATGGCCTGCCATGGCAATGCCCCAGGATAACTGGCCTTCCTCTGTCATCAGTGAAGCTTCCCATTTTACTGCTGCAGTCACAAGCTGTCTTGGAATAAGAGCTCTGTGGAGAATTTTTTGACATTGTGCTTAGTATTTTCCATTTAAAATTTTCATATTTTCCTGGAAACAGGATAGATGAAGTTAATTTTTATATTATGCACTCAATAAAATAAAATTTCAGACCATGCACTTGCACTTTCTTTTTTGAATTATTGCAGCCATTTTTTTTGTTTTCTCATTTCATACTCTGTCTCAATATAATCTATTCTTCAAACCCTAAACAAGAAAAAATATCTATAAAAGAGAATTTAGAGGTCCTCTTAGGCTTCTCCATTTGCAAGAATCAATACAAACCGTCTTAAAAAGCAAAGCATTAGAATTGAGCAGATAGTTTGTTCTATTCAGGCATGTGGAATGAGTAGTAGGAATTGGTTTGGACTTCAGTTAGATACCTATGGTTTTAGTCATCTTTCGATACCTAAGTGACTAGGTGTATGTCATTAGAACCCTAAATTCTCAGCTCAGTTGATGTCACTGGGGTATCAGCCATTCAAGTAGTACAGAGGTAATTAAGGACTGAAGTCCATGCAGGCCACTTGAGAGCCATATCTAAAAGCAGAGACTTAGAGGCCACCCTCAGCAATTCTCATATTCACAGGCATTCCCTGGTCTATTGTGCATGTGAAGACAGTCCTGGAGAGATGCAATAAAATAGAAGTGGCCTTTTCTGAGGCAGAAGATGAACTAGAATTTCAATTACTTTACTCATGACTAAGGAGTTTTCTGAGAATGCAGAAGGCCATTGCTGAAAATTGTGCTGACCTGGGTTTGCAGATGAGTTTTAAATCTCTGTTTTCCAGAATCTGGAGAGGTTCTTAACCATTGAAACATTGATTTTGAGTTTTGCCCAGTTATATGTTATGTAACTTCAGAAGAGAAACTTGAGTGATATCTTTTGGGAAAAAATGAAGCAGTGTCAAGAAGGCTCACCTCAAGTGGATATTCAAAGCACCAGTTTGGAGTAAGTGTACCAGATATTGAAATGAAGACAGTCTTGCCATGGTCTAATTACAATTATCTATCCTACTCTCCGAGTGGATAGCTAATTCTAATTACTTCATTTCTTATTTTAGGAAGGTGAGTACCTAATTTTCAGGATTGAAGAGACTGATTAACACAGACAATGTAACAGAGGGATCTCCTTGTGGCCATCATCTTCGTAAGTAACACCATCCCACACCTCTCCTAATTGTTTCACTCCTGGCTAGTGTAGATGACTTCAAGTCATCTGGGCTCAGATTCCTGGTTTTGCTGAAGTTAGATGGAAGCTGTACATCTGAACACACCTTTTGAATTGGAAGCAATCAACTAACAAAATCTCCACTTTCCAACTTTCATGAAAACTGAGAATCTTGGTTTTAGAACCTTAGGCAACTGTATTGTGTTTCCTGAGACCATCTCTAGTGTAAATGTCAAATACTGAATATTAAACTATTCCTTAGATCTGCAGAGTATGAAACATGCCGTTGATAAATCTGGTTTTACAAGATTGAAAGAGTCAAGAAAATTGTGCTTAGTGCTGGAGGGAGTTATAGCTCAAGTTTTAATTTCTGTTCATTGACAGTCTAGTGAATTATTTACCTATTTACTTTTGAAATGTTCTGTGTAGGGAGCTATCACAGAACACTGTTTTTCACTCATCACAGCTGAAATTTGGCTATTTAACAAGAGGAAAGCATAAGTAAGTATGTGTGGGATCTCAGCACCTCAGGACTGATGTGCAGAGTGACTGAGACCACCCTTGGGGGGCTTGGGAGTCCTGGAATATTGCCAGAAGTGTCTGGTGGCTGGACGTTGATCCTGCACGGGAGACGACACCTGTATGAGGATGGGAGGATTTCACTGGGATAAATGGTGAAGGGATAAGTTAATTAGAGTGTGAGACACAGGGTTTAGGATTTCTGTACAGGGGGTCTAAAGAAGTAAGATGGAGGAATTGGGGCGTGTCCTGTTCTTCTTGGCCTCCATCTTCTGTGGTGATGTTGGCACTTTGGGATTGGTTATTACTAAAAGTGCACTGGTTAATAAGGGTAAAAGGTATTGGGGAAAATTGATAAATATTGTATACGTAACTTTGAGTATAAAGATAGGTGACCGCCCCGGGGGCTCGCAGTGTGCTCATGGCTGGCTGCTGAGCAGACCTCTGTTGGGCTGAGAGAAAATCTTTTAGATAAACAATTAATAAACACCAAGACCGAGAAAAGACCTGAAGCCTCTTCTCGTCCTTTGAAGCGCGGGTTGTCCAAGGCCACCCCGGGCCTTTCCAGGTCACCCAAACAGCCGAGAAACCGACAAGTATGCACTAATGGGAACTGGCTTTAGAACCATGTTGACCAAACAACTTCTTATAGCAAGTTCCCAAGAACTTTAGGCTTCAAATTATATCTCCACAATTGTTTGAGGGAAATTTAATTCAGACAACATTGCAGATTGGAAGAAGTGTTCAGAAGCTTGTCTAATTTTATTCAGGCTAATTTTATTTTTTATCTCTCAAAAAAATACTACATATCTACAAACTCGATCAGCTTACATTCTTGCAGCACCCTGGGTGCAACATTATTTTTTATTTTTTATTTTTTGAATTTTAATTTTTAGTTTTAGTTTAATTTTAATTTTTATTTATTATTATTATTAATAATAATAATAAAGCATTTTTTCAAGCAATGGAGATTATATTAATAGCTGTGATATTCTCTGCACTTTAGTCCTAGAAGAATCAATGTGAATGAACTTACACTGATTTTCATGAAGTTGGAGAGTTATTACAACTAGTATTTTAGCTAACTTGTTCAGTGTTTTGTTGATGTCTGTATCCTAAATCATATATATTTTGCAGATGTGTATAAAATGAAGTCACTAGAAGGATGTTAACAATGACACTTTATACCATTAGCTTTCATGTCTGTATACAACTTTTCAATATAGAACTAATCCATATTTTGTTGGATGTGAGCTGCTAGCATCTTCCCATTGTCATAGTCATGTAATGAGACTGATGCTGAAAAATAAAACAGCTCAAGCCACGTTCCACAGCAGCCCTGTCCCATTTGTGATTTGTAAATAGCCCCCTGCCGGCGATATTTTAATTTCTGTCTGCTGATACCAGGTATTATACTTGAGCATTAAAAGCTATAAATAAAGCTTGATTCAGTCAATTTTCCTATTTTGTGTTCAAGTACCTGATATTAGAATTTGGCACAAGTTCTTTTTGGTTGTGCATACTAAAGGTAAGGGACATAGTGTGCTGTTAAGGGCAACAACAAAAATAATTTATGATCCTGTTGGCTCAAGGCAAAGTTGAGGCTACCTTTGTCAGCTTCTTTTCTATGAGACAGCTATAGGATAAAATGGTAGGAGACAACTTCTAGAAAAATCCATAACAATATTCTGAACAAACTGTGCTTGTACAGATAACTGAACCTTATGAAGATTGACCTGTTGGGTGTTCATTTTGTTCCGCCCTATCTTTCTGTTTTCTCTGTGAGATGAGTTTTGGCTCTGCAAATTGGGGACAATGGAATCGTGTTGAAAGTGTTGAAACTCCCTTGTTTAAGCATTTTAATGTTTTTGATGTTATTGTAACCTTTCCACTGAATCAGATGTGCTACTGGCCTTCACTGCTTTTCTTCAGGGCTTCTATAAAATTACTGAAATAAAGATGAGCTGTTGGTATTCTTTTCTTCCTTTATATTTAAATGTCTTCCTTGTGCACACCTCAAGCCTTTGAAACCACCCATTTTGCAATCAAAGTAACAGTCCTGTGCCAGCCTGATGTCTTTTGTCCACCTGTGAGGAAGATGAAGAGAGTCCGAAGGTATCAGTAATGCTTTATCAGGAATGAATGGTACTTGAATGGTTTTGATGTTTGTTTCAGTCACAACTGTATGGTGGTGGTGTGATACTATGAAACAAGTTCAGGTCTTGGTGCTGTTCTGCCCTGCATATCTTGCATAGCATTCATTATCCTTCTGACTTGCTCTTTTTCCTGTAGTTTCCCCTTCAGCATAACTTGTTCACACAGGAGCTACAAGATACTTGTTAAAGTTGCACACGAAGTACATCAGATTTTGAAATCAAGCTGTGACTTTTGACTGTGAAGAGCTTATAGGATGGTTTAAAACAGAAATAATTTTATACGACAGTGAAGCCATGAGACTTGGAAACATTGACATATTACATCTGGATTTTTTGCAGCTGTTGAAAGATTAAATGCAAAATAAGTGGAATTGACATATTTGATTTCAGCTCCTGTTTCCACAGTAGTTTAGCCAAGGAATTACTGGGATGGTATAGTTTAAACTATTATGTGATTAGCAGTAAAAAAGCAAATGGGGAAATCCCCTCTAAATATGTTTTATTTAAAAATATGTAAAGATATCTACATGCATCAGCCTTGTCACTGTTGTTTCTCATTTATAATATGAAGAATGAGGTTTTTTTCCACTGTAATGAACCCTTTGGATCTGATATTTAAGTTCAGACTTGTGCTAAGACCTTGGGGAAATTAAACTGCATCAGAACACTTTGGTTTTATCTTAGAGCTTGATGAAGTTATATGACAACATTAAATAAAGGAAAAAAAATTAGTTTGTGAGGCTAGAGTGCTCAGCATGGAGAAGAATATGTGTCTTGCAGAGACTTGGATTCATCAAAGATTTAGGTTTTTCAAATGCTAAAACATCTTCTTGCACAGAGGTGCTTTTTAGTGATGGTATTAGAGAAGAGAGAGCATCTCTTTGGACGTTTGCTATATGTAGGAAATCTGTGGATGAAAGGGGGCATTTCTGCCTTTTTTGAAGAATAGGGTGCTAATTTCTCCTTTCTTGTGAAATCAAGCTTCAAACTGAGAGAATCTTTCATTTTACTCCTGACTCATTTTTCTTGATAATAAATGGTTATTGCTATCAGGGAGAAAATAGATATACTAAAGCTTCCTATAAGTACCTAAAAATACTAGGAGGAAAATTTAACCTTTCACAACATTTATATTATTGTGATTTTGTAGATGTCATTCTGATAAAAGCAAAAGAGCAAGCAGTAAAGCTTTTTGGATAGGTTGACAACAAGCTCATTCATTAAACAAAACCTAGATAGAATTGGGCCATTCAGAGAGATGATTTTACATCTTGGAAAGCAGAATTTTATTATTAGTTAGCATATAGTGTTCAAAATGATCTACAGCCACAATCTGCGTTATACTGAGTGGCTTGGATAATTTTTATTTCTTGAACAACAAAAAAACTCCTAAAAGAAAACCAAAGGAAAATGGATTTTTTTTTCTTGAAGTGAAGAAGAGGGAATATGCCCTAAGCATTCATCCCTTCTGGCCTTAATCCTATGATTCACAAAGAAGGAAGGCAAAAGAAAAAAGCTGGAATAATTATTAGCTATTTGGATAAATGTTATTTTTTTCATCTAATATTATGTCTACAGTACTTGCAATTTATAGATAATTCCATGCAGCATCAAAAGAAGCTAAAATAATTATTTGCTCAGCTCTAGTTAAGCAATTGTTCATGGTGCTGGGTATTATGAGGACAGTGATATATTAGTTCCAGGAATTGTGTCTTAAAGCAAAACTGCAGTCAGTCACTGTGCAAGCTGTGTGAAGGTGCACAGGATTTCTATTCAAAATCACTGCATGAGCCTCTCTGGTGCAGACTTCATGTTTTTATCCAAATTAGAGGGAAGGTTAGTGCTCAGTCTTTGCCACCAGAGGTCTTCAAAGAACATATTACAGATATTTTTTCAGTGGCTGAAAATGAGAGGTGTATCATACAGCCACTGCTGACAGAAGTAGATGGAAGTAATTTACTCAAGTGCTTCAAGTCATTTTTTTGTCTGAGACAGAATCTGTGCCTGTCAGAGTTGCTGCTGGAAAACTGAAACAGCTCTGCTTGCTTTTCATCTCTGAGTGGATGAGCCGTTTTCTACTCCCCTGCTTGATATTACAGAGATTTTAATAGTGATGAGTTAACAAGACATTCTGATTATCTCTTGAACGCATGTAACCAGAGCAGATATTTTGGCAAGAAAAATTTTGTATTCCCTCAGTTGGTTACTGAGGGATGCTGTGGACAGCAGTGAGGGACAGGACAGAGGTGGAGGAGGTTCTCCCAGGCCAGACCTTCCTGCAGCACTCACAGTACAGAGCCCAGCTCTCAGGAGATTTTTATGGCCTTCACCTGGAGTCCCCTCTCTGGGCTAGGATGCATGGCCTGGTATTTTGGATCTGCCTTTTTGAATACTGTGGGGCAAATATATCTCTCATGCACCCTTTATGCCTTTCCTTCATGCTTAAGGAAGGGAAAACATTTCTGGCAAAGTAATTAATTTTCAAAACTAGGTTCTTCCATTTTCATTGACTTTGTATTAGCATGTGGTGAAGTTTTACAATATAATAATGCAAAAAAGATACAATTGTGTTTGTTATGAAATAAATTCCCAGTGATACTGCAGGTCTTTTAAGCTCATCTGAATAAAGTCAATATTTCAGATGAAAGAAAGTGTTTGCTCATGTAAAGATGTGTTGGTTGTAACTCGTTAAGTGATTCCTTTTTTTCATAAATGAAGAGTCAGATTTTGGGTTTTTATTCATTTTTAAAGAATGAAAAAGCAACAGGAAAGGAACAAGGGAATATTATGATTCTGCTTTCCATTTTTGGTCTTTGTGCTGAAAATGGTCATTAGTTTGGCTGTGAATATGATGGGGTATCACTGAGAGTTTATTAGAGTAAGAAGGAAGGAAATAGGGATGGAGCCTTGATGCTGCTTTGCTTGGTGATGTGAAATAGAGGAGAGTTGCTAGTCCTTTTCTTGGACGTGGTGTGGTGTGATAGCCTTTTGTAATTTAGTTGTCTTCATTACTTAAGCCGAAGGCTTCCTTGTGGGACTGGCCTCACTTTTCCTATCCTTTCGTACTGGCAGAGCTCATCATAGATAGAAACTGACCTGGATTGCTCCGGTCTGAACTCAGATCACGTAGACTGTTAATCGTTTAATAGTGATGAGGAAGGTGAATACCTAATTTTCAGGATTGAAGAGACTGATAAACACAGACGATGTAACAGAGGGATCTCCTTGTGGCCATCATCCTTGTAAGTAACATCGTCCCATACCTCTTCTAAGTGTTTCACTCCTGGCTAGTGTAGATGACTTCAAGTCATCTGGGCTCAGATTCCAGGCTCCAGTTGTGTTACAGATGAGAACAACCTCTTTACCTCTCTCCCAAGTCTCTGCTTGACTCCTTTTAAAGAAGCCAAATAAATGCCACTTTGTAGCAGTGAGAACTTCTAGGAAAGAAATGCAAGCTGTACAATAACCTTCCCTTATGTGGCTATCTTCAGCCAGCGTTCCCTCTGCTCCCTAAGGGATGTTAGAGCATGTCTGGGCACAGGGCACAGCTGCCCCTGTTCCCATTAGGGCTCTTGGCTTTGATTTCCCTGGAGAAATGCTGTTCTAAGCCAGCACTTCTGAAAATCATTGGCTTCATGTGCGGCTGTGATGCCATCACAGGGCAACAGTTCTACTGTCTGATTTTTGGAATTTGGGAACTTTTATATGCCACTTACATGGGTTGCTACTACTGTAATGAAAGCCTTGGAGGAAGGATCAGCTTCCAGCTATAGAACTGGCACATTTTGGAGTTGGATGTAGTCCTTGATAAAGAGAAAAGTCAAGCAAGCTGTCATACTGTAGCTGAAATTTTTAGGAATATTTTTCAATGCAAGTTTGGGCAGGGTTCCTCACAGCCCAGGCTGTTCATGAAAATACTGTCAGTGTATTTTATCCCATCGATGATGGGATAAAACACTTAATTTAGTACTGTATACTGAGAGCTTTGAAATGTGTGGTACCCACAGATATTTATTTTTTAAAAGAAAAAGCAAGAAAAAAAATTTGCTTGATGTAGTGAACAGTTAACAGCTTTAATAGAACTTACCAAACAGTTAATACAACTAAGTAGTAAGTAAGTAGTTCTATGAAATACCTAGTACTACTAAGTAATACTAAATAGTTCGTAGAACATACCAAAAAGTAATAAGAACATATGAAGAGTAAGTCCATTCCTTAGGTTGCTGAGCCCAGCAAAACCCAAGTCTGTCTCTGATAAGGTAAACAAAATCTCAGACCCACAAATACCAGAGCCACGTTGTGCAAATGTGTCTTCTGAGCAAATCTACAGAGTCTGTCCTTAAAAGACTTATTGGTAACAGTCAAAACCCAACATTTTCCCTATGACAGATATTTTTAGACAGCTGTGACAGCTAAGAGTTTTCTGAAAGCCTCAAAATTTACAATGACTTTTAATTGTATGTGACTGGCATTCTGTAAGTAAAATATTCATTTTTCTTGCCTGAACTAATACTGCTGAAAACAATCTGGCTCCTGGTGTCTTTTTTGGTGATGATTTTTATTACAGACAGCAGCAAAACCAGTAAGTAAATGATATGCTAAAATTTGGATAATAAAATTCCAAAAACTATTCACATCTGTATAGAAAAATAATAAATTAAAAAGAAAGCTGCAGAGGGTCATGTTTTCAATGTATCTGCCTTGATAGAAACTCTTGACACAACTTTATAATCATGTAGTTAAAAATAAGACACACAAAGCCAATGAATATTTCAAAAAACTTATGCTGAAGCAGGTCCCATCTTTCTGTTCTTGGCTCTGAAAGAGTTAGCTGCTGGGTGGAGGAAGGAAGGAATATTTTCTGAAATATGCTGGTTTTTCCCTACTTTAGCCTCAAGTAACTAGGTGATTGTGGTCAGAATGTGTGTTCAGATAAAACAGATATGAAAGAATAAGGAAGACGAGTTTGTTCCACTTCTTTGAAAACAGCAATTCCATAAAATACAGAGACACTAGAAGTGCAAGAGCTGAATAAAATTTTTCAGAACTAGCTTATTTATAAGAAAGATCAGCCTTAGTAATAACCCCATTCTTTAATGGGATGCCCAAATTATATACAAAGCATAATCTGTAATTAATTAAGCATGGATAGTTCAGAATCTCAGTGAATTCTTCAGCTTTGCCTGAATAAAAGGTAATAATAATTTTGTCATCCTTTATCAACATAGATTTAAGTTCAAGAGCCTGCTGTAGCCTCATCAGGTGTGAAGGTAGACAAATCCTAAACACCAGTACGTAGCCACTACAGCCCAATAAAACTTGGCATCCTTGGCACTGTAGTTCTTTCTCTGAGGATTGATGTGCCAATTAATTGCTTATTCTCTCATTATAAAAGTGCTGATAAGTGATTGCAGCCAGCTTCAGATGTCCATTGCTCAAGAACAGACATTTTGGTTTTCAATAAGGAAAAACTGAATAAAGGCAAGATATTGACAATATAGTTTTCTTCCACAGAGTGAAGAAGTCTTATTCCTGAAATTCTTTTCAGGTCCTCCTTCTGTTTGGAAATGGTTTCAGAACATATTTCTTTGGTCGATGAAGAACCTTGTTTTCATTCTGAGACTAACTTATGCACAGTTAGTTCATGCAGATTTATTCCATTGCAGGATAGGATCTTGTAAAATGCTGGGTCCTGCCTGTAGGAAGCCAGGCAAGTCCAACTTCCTTAACTGAATTATGTCCAAAGAAGAACCAAATATGGAAAGGGGAAAATAATCTGGTTAGCAAAGAAAAGTATACCTTGGAAGTATGAAAGAGTAATAGTAAAATGAGACTTGAGTGAAGTGAAGCTAAGTTTAGCCCTAAAAATGAACCCATAGCAAGTATTTTGCATGTGGGATTTTTTTTGTTGTTTGAGGTTTTTTGGGGTTGTTTGCATGTTTGGGGGGGGTTTGTTTGTTTGTTTGTTTGTCCTCCTAGCTACCTGCAAAGACAGCAACATAAAAACAATGCAGTGTATTGGGAAGCAAGGGTGGGCCATGACTGAATACACTCTAGACAGCAAAATTTATTGAATATCTTGTTTTTTCAAAAATGAAAGCAAATGTTAGGGTGAAGGTGGACAAGTAAAGGGGCATGAATTTTACCTATATGTGAGGGAAAGCAGGGGTTTGACTGGCTGGGAAGAAGAAGGGAACCTGATTAGCTCTATCCCAAAAAAGTGAGGGATATTGGGTTGTTTCCAGCAGCACTATTGTTGTTTAGGACCCCAACATCCATATTAAAGTAAAGGGTAGAGAAGTGATTCAGGTATTTTACTTAGTTGTTATAATATTTCAATAGTTTTTGATAAAAATATTGCAGAAGATAAGAAGAATGAATACAAAGAGATCATAATTAATTCCATTTTCTCTTTACCAAAAGGCAGGTTACTTTTCACTTAGTGCTTTTAAGCTTGAAATGGTTCACTGAAAACAAGAAGCCTGCCTACATTTCATTCAGTGATTGACATAGTAACAGTTATGATAATAATTTCGCTAGAGAAGGAGGAGGTTAGTGAGGAACTGTAAAAAGGAGGCTTAAGTTAACATTGTTAAAAATGAGCCTTGGGTGTTGATAAGATCTCTGAAATGGATGTGTGCTGATAGCATCTCTGAAATGGATGTTTGGTATGAAAGACTCAATTTTTCTCTTTCTCTTATGGTCAGTCATTAATGATTAGCATTGAAGGGCAGAAGAATTCTAAGGATTTTTTTTACACAAAACTAGGAAAAATCATCAGAGAAACCAGTACCTGACATGGGAAATACTTAGTGTATTTGAATACTGAAGTTTGAGAAATAGGATAAATATTATTAATGTAGCTTGCAACATTTCACATGTAATTGATGCCCTAAAATGGGGGATCATAGCTATAAAGGAAAACAATCCCATCTGTTTGTCAATCACATACTGACTGTAAATCAGCCGTTGCCTGTTGCTTTTGTAGGGAGAAAACAACATCAAAAAAAGCATGTGAGTGCAAAACATGTAGCGTGGTGTCTTTACATATACTTCAAGGGAGAGTATTAGAGATTATTAACAGCAGTGCCCAAGCCACTGATAGTACTGCTGTTGAGTCACCTGTATTTGCAAAGCATCATCCCAACCTGGAACAAGTGCAGGAGAAACTGAAGGATTTTGTTTAAATTGTCAAAACAAAGGCAAATAGTTACACTACACAAATTACGGAAAAGGTTGAAAGCTTTTACACTTGAAAAAGCATTCTGGAACTGGAAATAAAAATTATGTGCTTTGCCCAGAGTAGTCAAGAATTCAAAATGTTTTCCGAATTTCATATAGATGCTACTGTTGTTTTGTCTGTGTTCACTAAGCTTGTGCCTCTTACCAGAACAGCCAGTGAATTCAAGTAATAAAGATGGCTTTCAGACAGGAATTAAGAATTAGGTTGTTACAGAATACTGTTACTTTTAGCTGTCTCCATCATTTAAGCACAGAAGTATAGTTCCTACATGAGCTGACTGGATATAAGACTAAACATACAAATAAAAGATGTAGCTTAAAGCAGCGTGACTTTAACAGATTAACATTGCTATATTATATGGCTGAGCTATAACAAGTATTCCTCCTCAATTTAATGTTAACATAATTTTCTTCTCTGCCTTCACCCCAAAATGTGTCCATGGTTTTGGTCAGTGACCATTCAGCATTTTCTAGGGTAAAAGTCTAGCGGTGCAGCAGAAGTGAATTTCCCCAAGCTGCATGTATTGGCCAGAAAGACAAAGGCCAAGAAATGGAATTGGCAGCATCCTAATTGAATGAGGGAACAGCCTCAATTTCTCAGTGACTAATAGTGGCATAACAGCTGCTAATTTGTTAAGGTTGTACCTGAAATGACTTTATTTATATATGCATGGTTTTTAGGAAATTTTTATGGAACGGAAATATGGAAATTGGAAATGTGTGATTAAATAATAGCTAAAATTTGGCATAGTCAAAGTATTATTATTTGAGAGGCAATAAAGTACTCTGTGGTCTTATAATCAAATAGCAAGCATGAGTATATATGGACATGTTTGAGCTGTAGAAACTTCTGAAAGACACCAAAATAAATCAAAATGTTTTAGTAATCCTTTCTTCTGAAAGTGCAAGTCTTTTCCAGGGCTTTGTATAATTGTTATATTTATCTTTCTAATATTCATCTTTAATGCCACTTCCAAGCGCACCTTAGATATATTTATTTATTTATTTATTTATTCAGCTAACTTCTTTTGATGTGGATAATCCTGTCATTTTCCTATACCATTCCACTTTTTCATTTTATGATAAATCTATATTCTTTCTGTTCTCTTAGTTTCCCCTTAATCCTCTATCAGCTGCTTAAGAATCTCCTTTATCATCTCTTCTTCCATATTTGAATTCTTTCACATGTATCCATGGGTCCTGCTTTCCCTCTCTTCTCTCTCCTTATTTTTAATGTTCGAATGATATAAAGCACTGTGAAAGCTTTTGCTAGCTTCTCTTTGCAGGCAACTCCCAAACTTACCTCTTCACCTCATTCTGTCTCTCTCAATTTAGTTTCACATTTCAGCCTGTCTTCCCAGATGTGCTGTTCTCAGTTCAAACCCAATATTCTGAAAGTGAACTGTCTTTGGAGGTTTTTTTTTAAATTTTCGGTGTTGCTCAGTTCTTCTTCTTAGCTGGTAGTTTAGTTATTTCTTTGTTGATTTAGACTGTGGCATGTGTCCTTTTTCAGTTGCATTTGTGCTGACTTGAAGAAATTACTGTTATCTGTTCCCAAACCACCTCTTTGCTGAAAGCATTTGCCTTTCCCACGTCCAGTATCTCAGGACTTTTAGAACAAATCATTTAGTCCCAGTCAGAATGAACCAGGATATTTTTAAAAGTGAATTTCAAGTTTATTTTGATGGAACTGTGTTGAGGAAAAATCACATGAATGTTTCCTGTTGATGTTAGGCTGGTCTTTAGCATCTTTCAGAGGTCAATGCCAGGCAAGAAGGATTTGTCTGGGAATGTTAACTGTAGCTAGTAGCAATCTCTGTGTTAAACTGCATCAGCATCATATGAGGATAAAGTTTTTCTTTTATTTCTTTTCTTCACTCTTATGGTAAGATATGTGTAATGGCTTCAATTTTATTTATTAATTACTTGTTATGAAGAAATTTAGGTGTAAATTTCTTTTAAGAGGAAGAAATAGAAAAAGAGAGACATAAATGGGATCCACAGTCTAGAATAAGGAACTGAAAGAGAGGATTCAAAGCTTTGCTAAGCTAGACAACAAGAAACTCTCCAGAAAGGGAGAGTCCTAAAGATGTCAGAAAGCTCTTTGTTTCGCACTCCAGCAGCACACTTCTCTCTCTGTGGTGCTTGCAACACAGGATTTTCTTTTGAAGCTAGATGTGTAAGATTTGTCTGTGCAAGAAGTTGAATGAAGGAGATGATCTCTTCTTTCAAACTGTGGTAAAAACCTGGCAATCTCTTTTGTGTATTTCACAGCTCAACAGCTGAAGAGCTCTCCCATGTGTGAGGGTCCTATACTCAATTTCCTCTGATTTAAGAGATTCAGGCCCCCATTTCTTGCTTTGCCCTGATCAGAAGACAGAATGTGGTTTATTCTTAAACTATGTTATGGATAGAGAAATACATCTTTGCTTAGGTCAATAATGAACTGTTTGGGCACTTGGGCAAACACTGTACTTCATGCTCCATCTATTGGTTATGTTTTAACCCTTCCTTTAGAAGGCCAAGAAGGAATGTATCCAGTTTTTCCTGTCTTCATGACTGCTCAAGCCACTGGACTATTTAAAGGCTAAGAGAGTATGTGAGATGAGGAAGAAGGGCTGAGGCAACCTCAGCTGCATGTATCTGTTGTCTCTGTGGTGAACTTTGAGAGAGCGCTCTCCGATTCACAAAGAATTTCTTCACTGACAGGGTGATTAAGGAATGGAACAGGCTGGCCAGGGAAGTGGTGGAGTTGCCATCCCTGGAGATGCTCAGGAAACACCTGGCATGGCGCTTAGTGCCATGGTCTAGCTGGCAAGGTGCTTTTCAGTGAAAGGTTGGACTTGATGGTCTTGGAGGTCTTATCCAACCTAGATAAGTCTATGATTCTGAGATTCAGAACAGAGGGAGAGAGGTGAGTTGCACACCTGTGTATATTCAGACGACATTTAGATATGCAGGGTACTCCACAAAAACAGTGGTTTATTTCAAGTGTTGTAAGAACTATATAGAATCTGAGCATGGGGTGAGCCTGTCTGTACCAGACTGTACCAGATTAAGGAAAACAAGTCCAAAGAATACATTCTGTGATATTTCATGGTAAGGGAAGCCTGGGGAAGAGTATAAGAATGTGCAGTCACACGTGTTTTCATCAAGCCAGTCATGAGTGTCTTTGTAATTAATCATCTTTATTGTGTTATTCCTCAATAAATTTGTCCAGTTGGGGTTTCTTTAGAGACATTGAAAATTTATAGTGTCCGCAGCATGCTGTGAAAAGGATTTTCACCATTAGTTTCTCACTGTGTGCAAACCACCTTGCCATACTTGTTTTGAACTTGTCCTCTGCTGTTTCCAGCTGATGATCACTGGAGCCTGAGAGAGGTTTCCCTCCACTACCATATAATCTACCATGTTCTCCATAAATGCCTGTGCCATTGAGTGAGATACCTAAACCTTTTTTTGTCAAGATGGGCTGTTATATTTGGGAACAAGCAATGCCAGTACATTGACAAGATTTGCTGAAAATTAAGTGAAATGTTGCTGTAAAATATAAAAATGCTCATCTTCCTTCCAGTATGCCCTTATGCTTATGCTGTTGGTATGTTTCCATCTCACATCTGCAGCTATATCTGTAAGAGCTAATTCTTTCTGAGACAGAGAGAGTAGAACGTCATACATTTTTCCACATGGAAACACAAAATCAGTTTATATATAACATTATTTTAACAGCAGAAATGCAACTAGTTTTCATATCCTGTTTCATCTCACATTTCTCCAGAGAGTGGACAGTTTTTATTGCTTGCAGGTCTGAATCAAAAGAGATTCAAAGAGGGAGTTGGTGGCCCATTAACATTGCTTCATGAAAATACGTTCATTGCTAGAACCCTCAAGCCAATATGTGTTTCCCTTCACTTGAATCTGTGTGGTTTTCCACTCTTCTGCACAGCTGGGTAGTATATTGTTTGGGCATGATTTTGATGGCCAAAGGTAGTCTAGACCATCTGTTACACATTTAGTTCTCTCAGCCTTGGTATGTGAGCAGCTGGCTTTTCCTATTTGTCTCATGTTTTCAATGATTTTTTAAATTTTTTTCTGTCTGTGTTACAGCCATCAAGAGCTCTCTGCTTACCATTGCTCTTTAATAGCACTAACAGAGCAAACAGCTCAACTTACACTAAAATTAACAGTAACATATTCAAAGAAAGGAGTAGGAGTTCAAATATTTTAATTCTGAAAATATGGAAATACTGTACATATGCTTTAAGGACTGAAAATTTTTCTTAATTGTTTGTTGAGGTAAGAAGATATTGGTAAAAAATTACTTATAATTAATATTTAATTAGTGGAGTTTTCACTTTAACCAGTACTCATGTGATATCTAAAGGATGCAGTCTAATCCTGGAAATGTCCGGTGCAATTTTCTTCACCATTATAGGTGATAATGATCTATAAAATGATGTTTTGCAACCTTGGATTTGTGTGCCTAAAGTTTTGTTCTGTGTCTAGCATTTGTAGCTGTCTCTAACTGTAGATTAAACTCTTTCCAGCAGAGGGTGATGATACATTTATGCTCAGGCAGCTGATTACAGTAACTTGAGAACTGGGCTGTTTTTGTACTGAAGAGGAAGGATATGGACATGCATGCATTCTGTTAAATGCATTCCTGGATGCTGGCCTGAATGGATCCAATGCAAAACATTGCCTAGGATCATGGGATTTTATTACTGATTCAGACAATAAAAAAGTAGATCTGTGTACACCACAACTAAAGAAGGTTTTCATGTGGTGTCCATCCATTCATTGACTTCTTAACTAAATTATAGTATGATTTTGTGTTGAACTTATATTTATCTACTAATTTCTCTTCAGTCCCCATCAGTCATATGTGTGTTCCTGGTTTTGACTGAAGCAGTAGACCTAAAAGAATTTTTTTTAAATGTATGTCCATATTTCTGTGTTTTACAAAGATTACAAGGCCTTAACTAATCTTGAGACCTCACTGCCTCTATAAAGGTCAGGTGGAACTGTCAAAAGATTGCATGTCTCATGTGGGAAGGAAGGGAACTGGAATCCCGGAAAGGAAAAGACATAATATTAAGTCTTGTTCACACAGGGAAAAAAGCTATTGAAAGATAAATGTACCTAAAAATTATGGGTATTTAATCATCATTAATACCAGCATAAGGTACATTATTTAGTAAGTGCTCTGAGACTTCTGAATAAAAGATCTGTGCAGAAATACTGCAAAGCTTGACTGAATGAGGATCTGGCATGGATTATAAAAACAAATCACAAAAAATCTAATGGTTTACACAAACATAAAAAGCAAAAGAACTATAAATGTGAAAAAATGTGTATCTGCATTTCATCATACTGAGGCTATTGGTTTCATTGTCATCTACTGTCACTCATTAGTCCCAGTGATTTCATCATTAAAACCACGTCTGTTTGTGAGTGGCCCTAGATACATTGCATATTAGTACTCATGTTGCAAATCTGAAATTGATCTAGACTTTTGTGTGTGGTAGAGTCAGTAGTTCAACAAATATTAGCTGCTTAGATCTTCAATACCTCAATATGTTAACAGAAAAATAGAAGACTGAAGATACCTTTAACCAGGAAAAGGTTACTGTCAAGCTAATCCTGAGAATAACATATTTCTGTGTCCTTTCAGATCTAAAAATTTATAAAAACTTTAATTTGTACTAAATATTTTTTCACTCACTTGAAGTATTTTCTGGTGCTTTTGTTTGATTGTGGTATCTATCTTCAAGTAATTGTACATCTGACAACTAATGTTTGAAGTAGAGAAATTCTCTTTTTTGTGCACTATTTAGATGAAAATCTCTTTCAGACTTCTTAGGTAAAGAAGACAGTTCTGGAACAGCATCTCCTTGCAGAAGAACATGTATTTTCTCCTGTGTGAAAGGAAATTGAAATCCAGAATAGAGTGCATTTGGGAAAAATCTGTAATTGTGGTATGATGTTAATGTAGTAGTAGAATGAAATATTCATTGCTTTCTGCCGTGTATAAACAATAGCAAAAATTTCTAACATTTTTGCATACGTACTTACAGAAGAGGAGGTGAAAAGAGGCTGGGCTAAACCTAACTTTTACAACAGTTGCCTGCTGGTTGATTCTGTCCTTTAGCAAGTCTCACTTGCAAATAAGTAGCTGGAAGGAATTGCAGTAGCAGATGCTGCTGTTTCTTTACATTTTTTTGAGCTGCTAACAACCTTATGACATATGTTGTAACCTTGATGCTTCTAATGGAATTATTTTGGATAAATTATTATTTCATACTATTACATCTGTTTAAGCACCTCACAATCTTTTAGTAGAGAGCTCCTGGAACTTCATTGTATATTATTGTAATGGTTGTCTTCCTTAGTCTTCTGGTTACAGGGGAAAGAAATCTAATTATTTATGGCTCAAGTCTTGAAATAGTTAACCCAGTGCTTACATTTATGTTGTGTGGCTACAGGGCCAATACAAATACATATGTGTATATGTGCTTATTTGGGTTACATTATTAGATTAACCCTCAATTTTACAAAATGAAAACTTGTGTTTGCAGACACTGAATATCTTATAAACCTACCGAAATTCTGTGGCTGACTCCATTACATCAGAGAACCAGAATTCCCTGTGGAATCTCACATTCCCTGTTGGGTCATACAGAACTCATGTGCTGATTGAGACATGCTCAGGGTCAGCACTCCCCTGCAGGCTGCAAAAGTGGGGTTTTTTTCTTGAAAGTATTGCTTTACCTGAATATTTTGACTTGATTTGAGAGTGTCTTTTTACCAAACAGAGTTCTCTTTCATATATATTTAGTCACAATTGCTTTCATTGAACAGAAGGCTAGATTATTATATTTTTAGTATTGAAAAAAATATACAAGGATATATAGAGGTGAATCCAGGAAACAGAGACTCAACAGTCAACAAAATTTAAAGAATTTACTTTTCTAGATCCATAGAAGAAAATGTTTGATTTACGTGCCTACTATCAGGAAATTGCTACAGGGTTTTTTTGGGAGTTTTTTATGGATTTTTTTGTGGTTTTGGTTTTTTTGGTTTTTTGTTTTTTTTTTTTTTTTTTTTTTTTTTTTTTTTTTTTTTTTGCCGAAGTTCATTTAATTGATCTCAATTTTCCAGGTGTCTGGAAATGTAGCAAAGTTTGTGAGGTGGGAAAATTGGAAGACATTCTCAGTCACATAAACCACAAAATGTGTTTTACAGTCATAATGCTGTGCATTGTTAAAAAAACAACATAAAAGAGCCAAAAGCAAAAATCCAAAGAAAGACATCCCCGGCTCTACAGGCACACCTTTTAATAGTATTTTGGAGATGTTATCATCTCCAAAACCGCTTGTCTCTGGTGCAATACATATTTATGATGCACTTGGACTTTTTAAAGTACTTTAGCTGTGTGCACAACATGCAGTAAAGCTTTTCAGTGAATCCTTTCATGGGAGACGTTGTTACTTAGCTCAGTATCTGACTATCTATTCCTATACTTCCTTCTTTGTTTTAGTGGCACAAGTAATTAGTTTCAGGAAACTATAAGATTGCTTTAAGCTGATACTGTCAAATGGTGAAAACACTGGGCCATCCTTCCTATCCTAGAAATACTTTTAGTGCATGATCACAACAATATTATTTTCTGTGTAAAGGGAAAAAATGGGAAGGAATTCTGGGAAATATTCTTGCTAATTTTTGTGTATGTGTGCTAAGAAGTTTTTGTGTATGCTGTACTAAGAAATACTTTAAAATTTTATTACTTAATTCTTAAAACGTTTTGTAGCATATGTTGAAAATATCAAAAGCCCATTTAGAATTTAAACATTAAGACATTAATAAATATAATAAATGACTGATCTGAAAAATAGTTTTAGCAAGCAAAATACATGGCATTTGGTAAACTTCACAGAAAAAAACATACAAGAAAATTGTAATCTGACTTAAATTTGTAGGACTAATATAGAGGTGTTATATGGAGTGTACTCCATATACTTGAATGTTTTCAAATGGCGTAGTTCATATCAAAACTATTTTTTTTTCATCTTGTGAGCAACTTCTGAGAGAGTTTCTCCTTTAAATTCAGTCTCTTCAGGTAAACAAACCCATATATGCATATCACTGTTTACTTTGAAAACTGTTGCTTTTCATGAAAACACCTTTCTGCATTCTTTGGGTACAATAATTTGGAAGTTTGTAATCACTTGCAGTTGAAGAGATGTGAAGGAATAGAGGTACCTGAGCTGGCTTTAACCTGTGGTACATCAGCAGTGTGAGCAGGACAGGAGCTTGGCAGGACTGCAGAGTTCAGCTGGGAAGTAAAACAAACACCCAAGCTGTCAGTTTGCACTGAGCTCCAGCCTCCCATTGCAAGCTACACTGATATTTGAACACTATAATTTAAAGTAAACAAACTATGCCCATAGTGGGCTGCACTGTAACCTCTGATGCTGAAAGACATCAGAATAAAGGAACTTTTTATTTTGCAGGTGCAGGAGAAGAAATGAGTCAGCAGTGGCAGTGCACTTTGAGTTCCCCTTGGAAACAGTGTTGTCTTACAAGCTGCATTTTTGGGAACAGGCCTTTTCCATCTGAATATTTTTCTTATTTGACTGAATTGTGAAATTGTATTATTTTATATGAAAATTTGCAGGGGGACTGGAAGGAAGGCAGGAAGAAAGGGGGAAGGTGGTGTCAGCCATCCAGTAATCCTGTGTGAGAATCTGTTGAAAGTGCTGGTGTGAGAAGTTTTTGTGGATATAGGTTATTAATGCCTCTTTACTCAATCTGTATAACAGCCCATGTTGTTAATCTTTAATTCTATTTTGCAACGTATATTTTGCATTGAAATACAACAGGCTGGGGAAGGATCATAGGCCTAGCAAACACCCTGAGAAAATGGTGCCTGGCTGCCTGAGCTGATTCTCTTGCTGGCTGAGATGAGCTTTTTCTTTAGAAACCTTTACTGTTAACTCCAGCAGTCACCACAACTAGGTTACAGTCGTGCAAAAGGAAGGACACATGGAAAGCGAGAAGCTGGAGAGACTCAGAAAATGGAAATAGGGCAGTTCATTAAATTAAATATATCTTGTGAGAGGCTCATTTTAAAGTTTGTGAAGAGAGGGAAAGAAGATTGGAATTGTAATGGGAATGCTCTATTGGGGTCAAGAACAGTTACCCTCTCAGATGCAGAAGGAGCTGTGGATCTCCCTGTCTGACTGACAGACCTCTGTGGCCATAGTTTGGGGAATGTTGTGATGAAGACCATGGTTGTAGAAAAAGAGGACATGCTAATGACCTTAAAAATATATTTTAAAATTATATGTATCCTCTTTAAATATCTTCAGCATATCCAAAATTTACATAAATTTCTTAATCTGCATTGTTCAGGTAATACTAAGTCAGTACTTGAGTGCAAGCTCAGAGTCTTGGATCTCTGTGTAAGGCTGCAAGGCCACCGATGTTATCCATGTCTCAAGTCCTGATAAGCACTGTACTGTTGGGCTGCGTTCATGTGGAAATCAGGAAGGTCCTATTTTGTTTCTCAGGTTCTTCTTGTGTAGAGGCAAGAGCAGTGCCTCAGAACAACACATTTAACTCTTCTTGGGTTTAGTGTGGCTGTCAGTTGTTATAAAATACCTGTTTATCAAGAAACATGGAACTGAGGGGGGGTTTGTAGGTCATTGACTTTGTTTTCTACTACTGCAGCCAGCCAGGATACCTTTCAGAAGCCAATTACACATTGTCTCAGAATTTTAATTGACCTCCTCATTGCTTTCTCCGAGGGACCCAATTCCGTTTAAGATAAAATATTTTCATTTTTGGATAATAGCCAGAATGCTGTTCTTTGCTGTACTTGGCATAAGCTTAAGACAAGGCTGTTTTCTTTGGTGCTTGTTGTTGATACACCTCCTGTTTTTCTTCATTTTCTTTCTGCTAGATTTTACTCAGATTGACTGCTAGGACTTCTCACTTTCCCTTAAATATTCTTGTCTCCAGGATGCTAATCATTATCTATTGTCATTATTTCTCTCCCTGGCTTATTATCTGCATTCATCTGGAGGTGAATATCTGTCTAGCTTGGTCTGTAATCCTTTCCCTTCAAAAACTTTGGCTTTTTTTTTTCTTTTTCTTTTTCTGAAAAATGGAGGTACTGATAAATCTTGAGCCTGTTTTTATATCTTGCATCATTTACATGATATAGAATTCAGCCTAATTAAATACAGCATTAGCTGCCAAGAGTAGATAGTGCTCTTATGTACACATATGCGTATATGTTATTACTATATTACTATTTCATAAGGTTGGGTTCATTTCATGCCCATGCTTCTATGACCTCCACAGTAGAGATGCAATGGTCACTAATGTTGATTCAGACTCAGGAAATCAAGTCAGGTTATTGCTGAAGTCTTCATTTTGAAGATATTAAAATGCAGAGTAGAAAATGCAAGGCTGTTCTGGCTCTGGGAATTATTTCTTATTAAAAAACCATTTCCTGGCTGTCCAAGAAGCTAAAGTAGTATAAGGTTCCCCTCTGCAGCTATCTTGTATTTTGAAACAAGCTGTGGTAAAGAAAGTCTTTAAAGAAGAATGCTTCTTCAGCATTCTTCTGAATGCTGCCTTGTTTTCCACAAAGGTAGGCAGGATCTCTTCCCTGTGCCCTGAGTGCAGGAACCTGTCTGTGGTTCTACTTCCAAAATGTTGCTTATGAGCCTGTATAAAGCTGAAAGCAGTTGGTGCTATACAAAGAAACTATGTGTGAGACAGAACATTTCACTCAGAATGAAACAGTCTGTGGATATTTGATATGGTTCTGCTGTTGCAAACCATGTTTATTTGATGCTTTTGGTTGTGTGGGGTTTTTTGCAGTACTGCTCTGATGCATGGCATTGGGACAGGAGCTGTAAGATGACTGAAGCTAGTACATTTCTTCTACTGAAAGAATTTACAGCAAATTTCTTTAAACACATCACCTATATTTGAACGGGGCTGTCAGCATAAACAAATATGTTAGGAAGCTTTTGATTTTTTAATGAGTTTCTCAAACTAGTCTGAGTTCAGTGAGAGAAGTCTTATTTGCCAAGAGTCCCTGCAGAACCTCTCCACAACCTGCAGGTTTCCCCCAAGATCCTCAAAAGCTGTGCAGGCTGCCAAGCAAAGCTGACTCCAAGGGAATACAATAAATTTACAGCAGTATATTGCTTTCACTTCCCTCTTTGCTTCTTGTTTTGTGACACCTTAAGTGGAAATTGGGCATCTTTTTTCATACATGACGGGTAGATTCAACAACCAGAATATGGCTGTTCCTCCATCTTAGTGTTCAGGTTTTAAATGTGTTTGGCTTGAGACTGGGTATGAGAGTCAAACCTTTGCATTTTTATTCAGAAAAAGATGTCCATTGACTTCAGTAGTTTTTCTCCTGCAATGGACAGAAACTGTCAAGATCTGAGAGTTTGGTACAGTTATGCAATTCTAAGAGCCACCTCTGTGTTTAATGTACCCTTTGGTTGCATAAAGGGGCTCCATGGCTATGAAAGGATAAAGTGCCTCTCACCAGGAGATCCTGTAGCCTGAGTGTGTGCAACTGAGCAGGTTCCTGTAAATGTCTATTAATATGATTCTCTCCCAGCCTGAGATTTTTTGCTCTGAATTACAGAGCAAGTTTTACATACTCCAGTGAGAATATAAATACATACCCTAGCTGTCTGCATTCACTGCCCAAAATTTAATGTGTTTCAAAGGAATTTTCTCCTTTAGTGTCTACTTTTTTTTTTAATGGTCCTTATGCTTCAGTTAATTTTGACAAATTTCTTCGGGTTTGCATTCAAGAACCCTTGAAACTTGTGTACTAAGATTTAGTCATTCACAAAGGAAAGAACAGCAGCAACCTCAGCATGCCAGTGCTGAAAATTATGTTTGGTTTCCTATTACAGGGCTGTAAATCATGTTTAATATTTCAGATTTTAATGCTCTCCGATAGAAACAGTATGAGGGTAGGGGGGTGGTTTTGAAAAGATGTGTAAATGCTTCTTTTTGTGCAATGTAAGGTCTGAGGTTTGAAGCATCTTGGAAGAACAATTTGAAATTATGATGAATTCACGCTTTACTCTAATGTTTTGTAACAGTTTTGATACAAAAAGTGATTAGATTTTCTCAGCCCTATGAAATATTCTAAGTGAAGATACACCAGCTGCATTCTCTTAGGGCTGATTATTTTCTTTGGGTAAAGGGCATGTCATGCAGTGCTTGGATATGACTTGTCATTCATATCACAGAAGTTCAAGGCTGGAAGAGACCTATAAGATCATCATATATGCCATGTGCCCCTCACAAGCAATTACGAAGAATTGTATCTTTCTGTGGAACTATAATGCAACAGGGCCTAGGGAAAGAAGATATATAATCTCTTGAAATTCACAATGAATATGTGAGAGCTGTGAAGAATGCCTTATTGCTCCAGGCAGGTAGCTTAGATGATTGAAAGTTATAGGAAATCAGCCTATTTTCTGTTATATCTCTTCCTGCTCTGGAAGAGCATTTCAGAAAAGAGAAGATGGGGATTGTTTTAGAGAAATCAAATTGTTCTAAATTTACTTCAAGACCTGAACAACACTGTGTTCAATTCCAAACCAATTGTCCTCAAAATGGGAGTTTAAATGCCTGGTGCCTGGTGTCAGTGCCTGCAATATACATTGAGATACTTTGCTCTAATAAGGCATATTCAGTGGTGAAGAACATTTGTGTTGCTGTTGTCTTCCTTTGGCTGCTGGTCACTCTAAGTGGACATCCAACCTCATGTTCCTAAAGTTAATCCTGAGACACACATCCAGTTTCATTCACAATTTATAATCATCCCCCAGTCTGTGAAAATGAGGTAGGACTCTAAACTAAAAATAATTTGTCAGTTTAAAAAAGATGCTTTTTATTTTCCTCTCAGAAGTTCAGGATATTATTCTCCTATTGTATATTGTTCTGTCAGTCAAGGGAGATGTTTTCCAATAGACATCTTAAGTAGCTGGAAATATTTTAATATTAGTTTGTTGTCACACATATCCAGTGTGAATGCATTGCTTATAGCTACTCTTGGCTAACTCTTTGCATTCTTTCATGAATGAGATTTCTATTGATCTGATAGAAATGTTGGATCAGCTTCTCTGCTGCTACAAGAGGGAACTACATTTCTACACATTATTACTCATTCATGGCATTATTCAGTTTAACCACGCACCATGAACTGACATTCATACCAATCCACATGAGTTGTAACCATGCCCCCCTCATATCAGTAACTTGCAGGTATGCACTTCTCCCACATTCCTAAATTTATTGTTGTAGCCCAGTGTCACAATTTAATCCACAAGAGCAACTGATGCCATTATAGCTATTTACTCACTCCTGCCCTGGGGAAACGGGGAAAGAGATTTGGAAGGGTAAAAGTGAGAAAATGTTTCATTAGGAATAAAATCAGTTTAATAACTAGAATTAAATGACATGAAATCAAATCTAAAGTAGTAGTAGCAGTTGTAGTAGTAGTAGTATTAATAGTAGTGGTGGTGGTAGTTGTAGTAGTAGTAGTAGTAGTAATAATAATAATAATAATAATAATAATAATAATAATAATAATAATAATGGTTTGTAATGAAAACAAAAATAGCAAAGAGATGGAAATAAAGGCAAATGATGCAGATTAAAACAATTGCTCACCATCAATCCACTGATGCCACACCAATGCCTGAGCAGTGGAACTTCAGCCCTCTGCCCCCAGGTTTATATGCTGAGCCATGGCTATATGATGCCATGTAGTATGGAATATCCTTGTGGTCCTTCGGGATCAGCGGTCCAATAGATTGGATCTGCACCAGCTATTGGGAAGAACATTAACTCTATCCCAGCCAAAACCAGCACAGTCACCAATCCCCAGGTAGTGTTTTTGGCGGACTTGCCCGCTGTTCTCAGCCTTGGCAATATCTGTTGCCCATTTTACTGTCACAAGTTCCCCATATTGCCCTCATCTGACATTCCAATAGAGGCAATGTTGTCTACAATTCCTTTGTAAGGATGCTTTGAGTGAGGTAATGTTGTCTAGAACTCATTTGTAAAGATGCTTACAAATGTAAGCATCTCAAGGTGCTATGAGACGTAGTGATCAGGCTAGTTTAATCCTTTGGTGAAATCAGAGTGTCCATGAATAGCAAAATCTAGAGAAATTCAAATCTTAAGCAATAAAGGCAGGTGATGCAGATAAATATTTGGATGTGCAAAGGTAATGGAGACAAATGGTAACTGTGAGGTTATATCAGATGAGTGTAAGTAGGTTTATGTAGTAAGGTAAAGGGTTGGCTGCCTTCTGTGATTGAATCATATAAAAAGTTTGACTAGATAAACTTTGTCAGGCACTAAAAGTGCTGTGCAGTTGTATAAAAAAATTTAAGAATTTCCTATGAACAGAAATACTATATCTATCAACAATGAGGGAAGCAGGCATCAATGCTTGTGAGTTCCCTAGTAACTCTTGAGATGAGAACATGCCATGACATACTTCTGCTTATTTATTTTAGGAAAGAACATTTATGAGTTGGAGTTAGCTCTTTTTTAAGATGAAAAAACTGTGATACTATATTAAAATCTATTTACTGGTTCTGTGTCTAAGGTTAATGCTTAATTGAGAACAGAAATCTATAGCTTAAGGAGAATATTTAATTTACTGGGAGTTACACCATACAAGGGAGTTTAATATGGGCTTCCAATCAATTTCAAAAAGAAGCTGTTCTTAGAATGACAGCTAATATGCCTATTTAGTCATATCTTCAAATAATCTTGATGTAAATAAATTCCATGGACATTTTGTCACTCAATTACAAGCAGTGTTTTAAAGGAATTTGATTATTTCTGACAATGAGAGTTGTACCTTAAAAGCAAGTTGTAGCTTATAAGCAAACTGCCAAACATATTTCAAAACAACTTTAGTCAATGACATAATATAACTTATTGGTTTTATTTTAAAATCAAATGCAAGAAAACAGTATTTCAATATTGAGATGAATATGCTGTATTTCAGAGTATCTGAAAGGACAGGAACTTATTATTGTGTGTCATTATGCTGTGTAAAACTTTTAGTTTAGTAACTCATTTAATTAGTCTTCTCATACATCAGTACATTGTTCATTAAGGTTTATATTTATGTCCTGGAGAGAGTTTGTGGGAATAAGCAATATATTTTAGTGCATGAAAATTACTAAGCTTGGGTGTGGGGGCCCAGGGGGTGATGGGGAAGTCATCCTCCTGTTGTATAATCCTTCCTTCTGGTCTGAAACAGAGATGATGTGTTAATGCTGTGACAGGTCCAAGTTTACTTTGATTTTATCAGGTAATTTCAAAAAAGGTGGGTTTGACACTAAGGAACAAATACTCCCTGGCTTTGTATCCAAGGAGGTTTCAGTTTGACTATAAGTATTATTATAGAACATCATTAGCTGGCATCTTTCTTTGGATATTGATATTGTATTATTTTGAATTGTGCTATGTATTCATTTGTGTTTGGTCAGAGCTCGTGTTATTCCACTCACTCAGCAGTCCAAAGGAAGACAGATGATCTGACTCACAGTTCACAGCCAGAGGAATGGAGAGGTAAATAAAATTACTATTTTTTATTGAGTTTATTCACAGTTTATGATCATCCCTGTCTGTGAAAATAAGGTAGGACTCTAAACTAAAAATAATTTGTCAGTTTAAAAAAGATGCTTTTAATTTTCCTCTGAGAAGTTTAGGATATTATTCCCATGTTGTATATTGCTCTGTCAGTCATGGGAGATGTTTTCCAATAGACATCTTGAGTAGCTGGAAATATTTTAATATTAGTTTGTTGTCTTTGATCCAACCAAGATGATAAAAGCAGATAGAAGAGAGATGCAAAGAAAGAAGGAAATAATTTGGCTTCATTTCAGGCTATTAAATACTTGGCTTCATGCCAAATAGTTTAATTTCAGATGGGCTAATATACTTCATCTCCACTAAAGAAAAGGTAAATTTAAGTAAGGGAAAGGCAAAATTTAGGGTAAGACTACCTCCTCTTTGTTTCCTTTTTCATCAGAACTATTTTTAACTAATCTGAAATGAAAAATAACAAATTGAGAGGTTCTTACCCCTTCTGTAATAAGACTGGGGAATTGCCAGAGATGTCTTAGGTACTTTGATTCACCAGCTGGGATGGCCTGGCAAGCACTGACCTCTGAGATGTTCAGAGCTGAATGTTAACCACCATCATTTCTGTATCTGCCTTATACTTTTTCCTGTGAGGAACAGGAAGCTCAGGATTGTATATCATGTATATCACACCGTGGCAGTCTGAAACAGCTCAGTTTGGCTTGGGGGCTGTCATGCAAATTCTTTCATCATGTTTGTTCAGGGAGTGTTGGTTTGCATTCAAAACAATAACCCTCAAATACAAGTTTAGGGCTTGAATATATTCAAACTCTTTAAGGACAGCTTGTTCATAACTGTGAAGTTTCGCTTTGCTCCCAAACCGTTGTAGAACTGTGAGTTGTGTATGATTACGATGCAGCAATAGGAACCATGAATCATTTGCTCCAGTTTTATGAGTCTTTGAAGATTATAGATGTGAGGCTTTCATTGGCTATGATGTGCTTTTTATAGTTTCCAGGTCTGCTCCAAGCTGTCCATGTGAAAAGGCACGGCTTGAGATCAGTATAAATTTCTAAAAGACAAAGATCTGTGTCAGTTCTAGCTACCTTTAAGAACACAGTATGATTCCTTCCTACAGGAGAAACCCAGTCAGGTCTGTGAAGAAGATCCTATTCAAAATTCTCCTTGGAAGCACTTGTCTTCATGGTCTGGAACCAGGTGCCTTAGTGTTGCTGGATAACTGGGATGCTCCACACAGTTGCAAGTTATTTTCTATCAGATCATTAACAGGAAGATTCATTTGTCAATAACCATTAAAGGCAGAAAATTGCGGTGAGCCATTGATGTCTGATGGAAGATCTCCCACTATGGCCAGTGAAGCACTTGTGCATCTTCTGACTGCCTCTGGCATAGGAAGACTCTGGTTTCTTTATCAGAGTTTGGAATCTTCACTGTAGATTTTCCCATTGCCTTACATTATTAGTGACTTCTGAAAGCTAAATAGAAACCAATGCTATTTCACACATAGCTAATCTCTTGTAAGATTTCAAGAAAGTATCTTCAGCTAAATAGGGGAAACTTTCTGAATTATAGTAGTGATTAGGAGAAAAATATATGCAAAAATTATGTTAATTGGAGGGGCTTTAAATTTAAATTTAGCTTTTAGGACCACACCAAGTATTTTCTTCTCCAATCAATGACATGAGATATGAGCAATTTTTCTGTTTTCCATTTCAAGATCAAATGATCTCATAGGTTTTGGCAACTCTACCTCAGGTTAGTAAATGTCTATTTTTTTCCAAAAATATATTCACAACCAGGAACATCATTGCAGAGATTAATTACAGAAGGAGACAACAAAGGTGATGTTACTAAATATTTTTGATCACTGGAAATTTATTTTGAAAACTTTATCAACTCTAACCATTTGATTTTGACTTAATCTACAAACCCAGATGGCCTATTTGGGGCAGCCAAAAAGAGCAATTGGTTGAGAACTGTAATTTTGCAAACTTGTTAAATATGAGAATATTTTTTCAGGGCTGGCTGCAGCTGCTGTGAAAAATTGCAGAATTGTTTTGCAGTCATTATGTATTGCAGATGGGAGCCTGAATACTTGCAGCTTCCCAGTTCCCAGTCAGAGCAATATGGGACATTTCCTTTGCCTTTAATTTATGACAGTACCACCACATGTTTTATTTTCATTTAGCAAGTAAATATATTAGAGTCCACTGCCATCAGGAAAAGACTTCCCTTACCTTGGCATGGGAACCTTAGTTCATGTCATTGAGGACCAACCTACTCTGACGTAGAGCAACATAATTTGTTCCATATAATTCAGATGAAGGATGTTTATAATCTGGGGATGAAGCACTCTTTGGTGAACCAGTGCAAAGCACAGGCAAGGTAACATTATACAGTGAAGCACTGAGCTGTTCTGGTTTTTAACTCTGTATATGAACTCCTATTGATAAGGACAGAAAAATATGAGGACTAGCAGATCTGCCATGTTATGGTTTGCATAGGAATCACAATTTAAAAGAACTAAGAAAAAATATGCATTTAGCATATAGTTATTAGGTGGATACTACTTCAGAAATGTTTTTCATTTGTGTACTGTCTATCATTCTATTTATTTCTAGCTGTATTTTAGCTTACTGCTAAAACCTTGTATAATGGGTATTTTATTAGTGGGGTGGTGCTTTTAAGTAAAGGATATAACCAGTTTTAAATTTTCAGTGCTTCTGAGTACTCTGTTCATTACGAAGCTGGCACACAAAATGTCCATTCTGCTTTGATCAAGAGTGTCATGTTGTCTCTCTCTATATTTTGTATCTAGTTTGTTGTTTGGACTTTTTTCTTCTTTTCTGCATGTAGTTACCTCCAGGGTAGTAAAGACAGTAGTAGACAGTTGGCAACCATCAAAGAAATAATGAAGCATTTCCTTTAGATGCTGTAGAGCTGTTCAGAATATCACTTCGAGGCTAAGAATAGCACAGAGAATTTAAATTACAGTGCAGTGTTGAATTTTTGTGCTGTGCCTCTACAGTTTTCTTTCCTTCGTTTAGGAGGATCCTATGATTATTTGAATCTATAGGCTGCTGGGAAACAGTTACTGAAGTATGAACTCAAGATGATGTTATTTGGGGACAAGGAAGAATAAAGGCCCCAGGAATCAGAAAGACAATGTTTCTCTCTCATTATTTTGGGTCACTGAAGATTACATCTGAAAAGGATAATCTCAGATAGGTATTTCTAGGCTCACATATGGAGAAGTAGGACAAGAGATTATTTAACAGCTCAACACAAAATTTGTTGGTTAGGGTAGCTGGTGCCAAATACTCAGTGTACTTGGCAATAAATTGCTTTTTATCTAGCTTAATCTCTTTGCTAAAAACTAGCATAACTAATGCATACTCAAAAAAAAAAAAAAGAAAAAAAAAGTAAATGTTCCTTCTTGGATGAAAACTGATTAAAAACAGCATCTCTTCCCAAAGAGCATCTCTTCTGGAGCCAGGAAAGCAGGCAACCAGAGAAGGCTACCTGTAAAGGCCTCTGCTTTTTCAGGGTCAGAAATTTCCCGAGGACCTTGTAAGGCCCTGTTGTTTCAGTAAATGAGAAGTCAGCTAACAAACATGCCAGTTCACTTCAATAATAATCCTATACCTGTAGGCAAAACAGCAGTGTTAGAAAACATACATTTGTGAATAAATGGATTTTGTGATTTAAGAATTAATATGTCATTGGCTCAATGAGAGGCATTTTAAGAAAAGTCATTTGTCATCCAAAATATTACTGATGTTGCCTCTGGAAGTGTTTTGCAATAGAGTTGTAGTTAGAGTAATACCTAGGTTTGTGCCAACACAGCATAAAAGACAAAAGCCTCAGAAATCTGGCTTTGAATCTCACACAGTAACAGATTCATGTGTCTTTAATATGTTTTATGTTAAAAAGTCCTGTAGTCAACCAAAATACTGTACAACTCAGTGACTGCATAATAGAAATTATGCACTCTTTTATATTTTGACATGTATGAAGATAGTTAAAAGATGTAATTCTGTGCAAACCAGACTAACAAGGAATAAGAAAATATTCATAAAATTTAAGAAGTAACATATTCTATTGTTTCTGTAGGTGTTCTATTTACTTAATATGATATACTCAAGATATTTCCTTGAAAACAGCATACAGATGTGTCCCAAATATCCCTGCAATAAAAGTGTAAGTTTTCTCTTATGGTGAGCAAGAAATTTTAACTTTTGCCATGCAGTCTCCCTAAAATGATAGAAACTGGTGTGCAATACAAAG
The DNA here is from genome assembly GCF_027579445.1 of Ammospiza nelsoni. NCBI lineage: Eukaryota > Metazoa > Chordata > Aves > Passeriformes > Passerellidae > Ammospiza > Ammospiza nelsoni. The sequence goes on along the minus strand of NC_080669.1, from coordinate 57,141,567 downwards.
CCAAAAGTTTAAATAAAGTGAGTAGCTCAGTAGGCTCATGGACAGGCCCACTTCCAGCAGCTGGCATATTCTTAACAGAAAAGAATTTCAGTGGGATATTTTTTTCATTAGTGCTTTTGTCCTGGCAAACAAAGAAGTAAATTGCTTAGTGACTCACCCTGCAGCTTGATAACATATGAATGAGGTGTGAGGTCATGTTCTAACCTCACAGGCATTTATTTGCTCTCTGGAGGTGATTATGATCTGCATTACAACACCAACACTGCTAGTTTCAAACCAGCAAATTAAATTATTAATTTATTATATAGGTGTAAAAAACTCATTACACAGTCTGCCCAAGAAGAGAGCACTTCAGCAACTTAGATGTTTCAACTAAAGATGATATGTGCAACTTCCTGCATCTTTAGTTTAAAAAAGCAGCTTTTGAAGCAGTTTTAATAGAAGTCATAGTTGTATAAAAGATTCAGAGAAAAGTTTTATAATTTGCAAGTCTTAAATGCCTGGAAAATGTATCTGGAGCTTACAGGCATCTCCATGATGAATACTCAAGCTGAAAGGAGATTTTCGTCTCCCTGTGGCACGCACAGATAGAGCTGTGATTCTCACTGAATATTTGTTGCGCTGCTTTCATTTTGTTTGGAAGGGTGTGGATGGATAGCAAAACAATGTTCCAAAATTAAAAGCTCAGAAGACCTTAAACTGACCTCTTAAGTCCACATAATAACAAAGCAACATTGAAGATCTGACCTCACAAACTCAGAAAGCACAGTGCCAAATAATCTTGTACAGTATAGGAAAGCCAAAATATTGAACCTTATTTTAGCTCTGCTCTGACAGATGCACTGCAGCCTTAGGCTCAGGAGTTTTATGTGCTTTTCTGCTCATGAGTAACATACAGCTCAAGCTTGTGGGAAAAAGAAAAAAAGAAATCCTGCAGTCCACAAGTGGAGGTCCCCTTGTTGCAGGGGAGTGCAGACTCTTGTACAGCTGGGGCAGAAGATGCAGAGGGCATCACCCTTTGGGTTTTTTCTTTGCTTGCTTGGGAAAGGATGTCAGAAACTAGATACAGTCGAGTAGTGAAGTGGCAGTCCAGGAAACACCAGTGCTTTGCTGGTGAAGGCTGACAAGAGGTCCATGCCCCTCCTCCGGCGTTTGTTGTTTACAACAAGTCTGGGTGGAACTCTATCACTTCAAGTGACTGGCTCTATGTGAGTTGTGTCAATGCAAGATTATATGCAGTGAAGTAGAAAATAGAGACCTATATTAGACCTAGAGAAAAATATCTGTGAGGATTTAATTCCAGTTCCCTTCAGACTTCTTAGCTCAGCCCTGAGTCTGGGTGCTATGGTATGGGCTACTCTCAGCACAAATGTAGCTGTTAGAAAATTTTATTTCTGATTTAGATATATTGGTGAATTGCTAAGGCCATTTTCTGAACTATGGAGTCAGTCCTAAGGACTGTGTTTGATTACCTAAATGCACTGTCATCTCCCTCGGATGGAGAGACAAGTTAAATGCTCCTGGACCAAATTATCTGCAGAGAATTTCATCTGAGTGCTCTCTCTTGATTTTGATACTTGACTTGAAATGAGTCTTTAAAACAAAGTGTTAACTGCAAAGAGTGGTTGTAGTGACATAAATGTGTCTGCTTAGGGCTCTAATGTGGGAAATAGTCCTACTCAAAAAAGCTCATATGCTAGCAAGTTTTTGTTCTGACAATGTGGTGTTTTTATGAGGATAAAAGTACAATGGGAACACTTGGCTGCTCCTCTGTAAGTTATGTAGCATGTATAATGCTTTTATTGTAAAAGATTACATTTTTCTTCTTGTAATAAAAAGTTAAGTCAGCAGATACAGTAGAAGTGCTACAAATTAACCTGTTTAGTCTTCTACCTTGTCAGTCCATGTATAACTTTCTGCTTTACATTTTGTAATTGGACTGCTCTTTATATAATTAAAAGGTATTTGTCAGTTTGGACAAATGTTTTCGGAGAGTAATGTTTTGATTTTAGTATGAAATTGAGGAAATTATATAAAACCTTGAAACTGTCTAAATAATGAAATGGGGATGTTAAAGTTAAAAAATGCATACATATTTGGAAATCAGATGTCAGAAATTTATTTAGAGTTTCATATTGGTGTTAAAAATTGTCACAATGAAAAATTATGAATGTGGTATGCAGGACTCTAGTATGTGTTCTATGTGATGAAATTCAAATAAAATTACTTCAGGATATCTTTGTACTTGAAATTTGTCAGGAAGTTTGTGGGACAGAGCAAGAGGAAGGTTTGCATTTCTTTCAGAGTGAAGATGGATTATAATGCCTGGTGGGATTTTTATCCAGAGACACTTGCAGTCATTAGCCTTGTCAGGATTTTTTTAAATCTGAGTAACAGGAACTCTGGCTAATGGTGTATACAGTTACTAACAACATTATGATGGCAGAACTAAGTGCTGTCAGCATTATCTATTATAATACAGATATTCCTTAAGCTATACAGATATTTCTTAAGCTGTGGGTACAGAGGGTGGTGTGTGATTGATGAAGGATGAGACAACCTGAGAGGGATGTGGATTTTTTCAGCTGAGGCAGGGACATATCTCCTCCTAGACCTTCCACACTGTCTCTGATTGTTTTCCCTAGGTTTTTGGCACACTCTCATCCAGGCAGCAGAACCATTTGCACCATGAAGAACTGAAAGGGCTAGGCATTATCACAGTGTTTATGGAGGCAAAAGTCACTGCCACTTTGTCTGGGTATAGCACAGAGCCTGTTAAAGGTGCCCCCAGATAAGGTGAACTGATGAGAAGCTGGGAGCTCATCTGTTCCCATACACATCTGAAATTCCAGGAATGTTATATCAGTGTGCTCTACCTTGCTTGAGCGGGCAGCAGCTATAGGAAATGTTGCAGAATTTGTTCAGCTTACAAAAGGGTACATTGAGTCTGGATAGTGTACAGCTTTATCTTTTCATGTTCTTGTGAAAAGAATAAGTTGCAACGCTGGGAGACTTAAGGCCTGGGGCACTACATAAAATACTTGACAAAGAATGTTAATACTTGTCTTTTCTGTTCTGGTCAGTTGTCCTTAAAGTAACTCCTGCAGACTCCATCTGGCCATCCTTATGTGACTTTGAAAAAGTCAGCACTATAAACTTCATCTGACTGTTAATTTATTATGGTAGTTTTTTTTTTTTTTTTCTTCTCCAGACAGATGGAATAGTAAGAAAATTCCCTTTGCTGCCAAGAAACAAGAAAAATGGTGATATCATATTCAGGTGCTTTCCTCTGCTCCATTTATTCTGCATTGCAATGATGTTATGAAGGGAAAGGTAAATACACATATTCTCTGCCAAAGAAGAATGAAGAAACACAGGGGAAAAAAGTGTTGGAGGTTTTGTTTTGTTTTTTGTCCAGAGGTCTAAATTAGCAGGACTTTCATATATAAGATGCAAAGCTGGTTCGTTGTTCTGTTATTCTTGTTGCACGAGACCCTTCAGATGGACAAATATGTTGTAGGTGGATCTTAACCTTCCAACAAGAAGGAAGGATTTACCATGCTAAGTGATCAGCATGTTGGTATCTCTACCTAGTGTTTTTTAACTGGGATGATGTTTCTTCTGTGATAGAATAATCTTCCATTTCTTATGATTTTTTGAGGTGACAAGGCTGCTATCTTCCATAATGTATATTTTCTGCATATCTGAGAAGGTAGTCATCAGGATTCCATTCATGAGCTTGAAAGCTGACTGTTAATTGCTGTTAGTTAAAAAAGGTGAAATCCATGGGTTGGAAAACCCTGTGCAAGATGTTAGAAGGAGTTAAACACACATGCTGGTATTATGAATGCTAGCCACATGTGGACATGCTGGTAGATTTTGAGAAATTTGGATTTTACTCAAAGCCTCAAATTTGCTATAAGCCTAATGCAAGAATAAGTTCCAATTTTTGCAAAAGGATGATCTTTTTAGCATTTCATATTGAATTAGTTACTTCCAAATTTAGATACATGCATATATATATATATATATATATATATATATATATATATGTATATAAACTTTATTCTGAGGCTCTTTATGGGACTGCTACAGATGGAAAACCAATGTAACCAGCTTCCTACCTGCAGTCCTTGTATCCTTGTATCCAAATAAAGAATGGAATAGTGGTATTAAAGGGAAGTTGTCAGAAACTACGTGTTCAGGAAATCACAGTAGCTGTCGCTGGTTCTTGAGAGCCAGTACAATCAGCTGAAGTTCAGGAGAGCCATGGTTTAACACCAAATCCTTCTTCAGAGAGGGTGTTTCTGAAAAAAGTTTTAATCTAAATTAAAATATTCGTGATTTGTCTTGACTAATGCAAATTATATAGGCTTATTCCTTATGTCCTTGATAGTAATTACATTATGCAGTGCTCAATCTACGATTGCATTTTCAGTTAAACTCTGAAACTAAAAAAAATGCCCTCATTGTCTTGTAGATGACCTAATATCCTCCTTTATTGTCTTCTTTTAAGGAAATGGTTTCTCAACAATTTTTCAGTCATCTGGTGAAGAATGATTTCCTAAAGGTACCCACTGACTTCATTTAGATTTTAGGATCACTCCACCCACAACTAAATTGGAACTGAGATCTGTATTTATCAAAAGATTGGCAGGCAAGAAATGCAGGCAAATATATAAAAATAAAATGTAAAATCTACTGAAAACCAACTTACATTCAGAAATATATGGATAGATTTGTAAATGCCCAAAATGCTCTGATGTTCTTAAGCATTCCTATCCCAGTTCATTGAGAATTTTGGAAAACGTTTCCAAAGCCTTCCACTGGTGAAAATTCCAGACTTTTCCTTAGAATTATATTCCCTATTTATATTAGAAAGTTTGTGTACTAGTTAACTTTTTATTTTTTGAATATTGTCCTCAGTAAACTTGGAGACTAACACATCTGCACTTTTCTGATGTGTTCTTTAAAACATCACTTATAACTGAAAACCTTTTTTTTCTACTATTTTTTCTATATGTGTTGTTTTCTTGACTCCATCAGAATTTTCTCAATATCTTTTTTTAAATATGTGGCCTATGGCTGGACCCTAAAATCATACCTTATCACACTTGGAAGGATTACTTTATCAATCCTGCATATAACACTCCTATTTATACATTTGTTTGCTCTTTTTTTTTTACCCCAAGATGATGGCAACACTGATTTTTGTTTAGCTTTGATTTATTCAGATATTGGTGGGTTTTTTGGTTTTTTTTCTTTCTTTTTTTTCCCTTTTTTTCTTTTTTCTTTTTTCTTGTCAAATGATCTTTTCCTGTATTTTTTTTTCCTGGAAACTCAGTTACAAATCACAGAGTCTAAAATTCCTAATTTCTTGCTAAACTGTAGTAATAATAATTTTTTTCTTTTTTTTCATCTCCTGGTTCAACTAGATTCCATTGTTTAATGAAATCTTCATTTTCTGGAATCTCCCAGCCTCCCTTATGCAGAAATTCAGAAGAGATAACTGAAATGGTTCTGCCTAGCCTTGGAAGACAGGGATCAACATTGTTGATGCTCTCCTTGTTCACTCCAGACTGAAATTTGGCTCCAGACAAGATTAAATATACCTAGACTGTCTCCATTTGTTGTTCATCCTATAATCTTTTGAAAGCAGTCACTAAAGTTCCTACTGTTTTCCTAGTTGACCAGTCCAAGTGCTTAAATATAATTCTGGATGGAAATTTTTCCTTATGTCCTGTGCAGACTTCTGTTTTTTTAAAATAAAGGATTTGCTCGCTGCCTGGCCTTTGGTTGACATGGGTGACAACTGAATTCTTTGTTTCACTTTTCTGCATCTTTGAACTTTATTGTTATGCGCTCCCTAGTCTTGCCTAAACTATGGAAACCTGAATCCTTCTTTTTGTGTTCTCTAAATCAAGCCTCTTAATTGTTGCTGGTCTTTCTTGTGTTCTCTTTAGCTTGTCTAATAGATGGTGCCTAAAACTGGATGGAGCACTTCAGCTGAAATAATCCATTTTTTGTAAGTGGTACAAAAGGAAAAACAAATCAATACTGTGCACCATACTCTTTATTGCTTTGCAGATTGGTAGTTCTTTGCAACCAGACTGTATACTTGCATATGCTTAAAAAATGCATTGCAAGATGTTTATTTAGTCCTGTTTTATTAATGTGTTAGAATTATTATTCATGTGTCTTCACTGACAAAGTGTAATTCCATGAAAACCATGTGAGACTTCAAGGAAGGCAAAAACACTTCATCAAATATAGCTGGCTTGAAAGAATGAAAAAATAAAAAGCATAATAATAATGAAACCAAATCCCCTAATTGTAAGCTCTGCAAAGACAACTTGGTTAAATCAAATTTTTTCTTCCCTGATGTACTCACAAAATGGCCAGCTAGCTCATGGCTTGTTTTTTAAATTTATTTTGGTGCACCTAACGTGAAGGGAAATTCCCTCTGTGGCAATTTAACTTCTCCAACAATACAGGCAGGACTTAATTTCCCTATTAGAATTAAGCACTAGTGCTGTCCAGTTTGCAGTCTGGATTACAAGCCACTCCTCCCCTTACAACAAGTCTCTCCACATTTTCACAGTGAAGCTTCCCAAAGTTGATGAAGAAGCAGGAGTGCATAAGGTGGAGGCCAGCACAGAGCAGTGTTGGCTACTCAGGCAGGAGAGGTTGGCTGCTCATTTCAAGGATCTTCCTACAACCAACATCAGTGTGCTTTTATAGACAGACAGTTGCCTGCTTTGCCATACCTAAAGCTATCCCCTTTTCAAATGAATTCACTGGGAATTCTGCTCAGTGCTTCCCCATGAGCCTTATGCCAAAACTTAGATATTTGTGTGATGCTCCAAACTTATCCATACTGGTCTGTCCCATGATTCTGAAGTATAATTCATAGGACTCTATCTACAGCTAAAAAAACGGTAAATTTCTGTGTAACTGGTAAATTACCAGTTGGAAGTCTCTGAAATCAAAGTTTTTGATTCTTTCCTCTTTCTCATTCTTTATGTGAAGACAAGTGATTTGGTAATCCATGATAAGGTGTCTGGCACATAAGCTGCCAAAAGCAGGGCTGTATCTGATTCAGCACACTGACACAGGGGCAATGCTAATGTTCAGACAATATGCTCAGCAGACCTGGGCAGCTGTGTCGGATGTGAAGTGTTAGGTCCCCCAAGCAGGAGAATTTAATATCTGTCTTCAGCAGCGCTAGTAAATAATACACGAGAGACACAGGCTTGTGGGGGAAATTTAGTACCTTTAACACCTGGGCCTCACTAAGCATCAATGTGAGGTAAGAGAGATGCTATCCTGGAGCACCCTGTTTCACAGATATGTTGGTAGTTTGTAGAAAGGGAGTGGGGAAAATCATGGTGCTGCAGCCTAGGTACCCATCCTACCCACGTTTTAACAAGAGGCCTCCAGAAAATTGAAGCTACAAATAGGTTTGTTTTTACAGAGGTTGTACAGAAAGTGGAAATCTGTAACAGAGGCAACCTGGTCATGTTGAAGGAGATCTGCTGTCAGTGTCTCTACTTAGCAAAGACCTGTGAGCATGAGGGGCTGTAGTCACTTCTCTTCCTTCTCTGTCGTACAAAGCTATTTTCTCTAGCATTGTGGCCACCACTACTTCCACTGATGCAAGTGAGAGGCTTTGGTTTTTGTGCCCTATCACGAGATTTCTTTTGCCTCTGCAAAACTCTGATGACTGAAATCTGAAATACAGCTGGGGTCAGTATCAGACTTTTATAATGTTTTGAGCATGGAAGAAGAGCTCAGAATTCTCCTTCAAAAATTCTGCTCTTTGTCTGCTCTTTGTGCTCAGAAAAATGCCTGCTTTTTGCCCCCAGAGATAATTGGCAGAGCTCTTTTAAAATTTGGTACAGGTACTCAGTATGAAGTTGTTGGTTCAGGTGACGCACAAGTAGTCACATATTCCTGATAACTATAATTTCCCTGAATATATGAATACCACGACTTAGTTAATAAGTATCTTTTTCTTCTATGACTGGTTGTTATTACTATGCATATGTGAAGTATAGGTAAACTAATAGGTCATTTAAATATTTTTTTTAAACTGATAATTCAATAGCAGAACAGACTGGTAGTCTACTCAGCTTAATATCCTTGTTCTTGGACTGGTCAGTAGCAGATGGTTAGGAAAAACTGTGAGTAATTTTACAAGTTGTAGATTACTCTTCCTCTCACGATTTTCTCAGTATTTTAAGAAAATTCCTGAAGGTTGTGTCAGCTGTGTTATATTTATGTACTCATTAACTCCTGAAGTCAATTAACACACTTTTTAAATCTAGAATTTCTTTAAATCTAGAACTTATTTGTACTGTTATGGTCAGTGACATCTCATGGCAATGAGTATAATAGGAGTAGTAGTAGTAGTAGTAGTGATAATAATCATAATAATAATACCCTTGAAAATTATTCTAAAATCTCCTTTTGTTTAAAACCCACAACCCCAAAATCTCATAGCAGAAAGCTGCTTTTCACAGTTAATTTGCAGTGACATTTACAGTTTGACAGCTAGACCATAACTACTCAGTCATCTCTTTTCCTATGAAGAGCTTCTGCCTACTTACCTCACATAGAAGTTACTCATAAGATTTTCCCGTACACATCACTCACTACCCACTCAAAATCTTGATTTCCTCTTACAAAAAAAAATCAGGTTTTGCCTCAGGGAAAGTCATGAATATGATCTAACTAGAGATAAAACCTCATGAAACTAGGAAATTGCCATTTTAAGAAGCTCACTGGGTTGAAAGCATACTAGGCTTTTTGCCTGCTCTTGAGGTACCTGCTGTTCCATGGTAAAAACAATGAATAAGTGTATTGTTTAATGGCAGAGGAGAAAGTGCATGCACTCTCATCAGCCAGTATCAGAACCCTTCAGACATAAGCTTAACCTGGATCTGCATTTGGAAGATTTCATTTCCTTGCAGGAGAGTGGTCCTTAAGTCAAATAATGAGATAACATTTGGCCACTCACCATGCAAATCTGACTGACCAAGGGCAAGATGGAACAATGAGGGTAGGAAGGAAGCAGGCAACCTGCTTCTGTCATGCTGATGAGTCTAAAATCTCCTGATTCTAATTAGTTTCTTAGAATCATTAGCTTTAGCAAATTCCAAAGAGTGAGTGTGTACTACTTTAAAAAACAACCATTAGAAGCATTATAACACAGGAGGTAATGACCTAACTTTCCATTGAATTAAAACTACTTTTTTTTTAAAGGAGGTGATGGCCATATTTCCCAACTGACCTTTAGAGCCATGATCAGAGCATTTGTCTGGCTGGGAGCCTCATCACCTTCTCCATGGAAGAAGGGTGCCAAGGAGATGGAGAGCTCCAGGAATAGCAGGACACGATAACAGCTCTATCACAGCATTACATGGAAGTGAGTCACATAACAGTATCAGTCTGAGCAGTTTTGCTACTTTACTTTATGCCATAGCTGGGATTTGGGCTACCTCACCAGTCCCTCTCGGCTACAATTTCACAGGGACACTTGGCCCAAGCAACACAGGTTGACTCTGTCTGTATTGACCTGCTCGTAGATAAGCTCAGGGAGCCAGCTGAGTGCAGCTACATCACAAACATGAAACTGAACGGCAAACAGAATAATCTGAGTAGCCTTTATGGAGCAATACAACGGTCAGGGCACTAGTGCAGACTAGGTTCAATGCCAGTGGTCAAAACCATGATTTGGAAAACCTTATTTTTTAAATGGCAATTATGTATGTGGTCATCTCTCCCTATGTGAGGGCATAGCTAATAGAAGAATAATAAGTAATTTGTCACATATCAGATGGTTTCTTCTTAGAGAATAGATTTCTTAACTCCTAGATAAACATCATATCCTCACATATCTGTAAAGTATTTTATAATTGTGCTCATGCAAGTATAGCTGGAAGGGTAGAGGAGATTGATGCATCCATCTTTCATGCAGTGGGAAAGAGGACTTTCTAAGGGATAGGACACTCTTCAGACAAGAACTTAATGTAACATTTACATCTGGAACTCAGCTGCTGGAAACTGCAGGTTATTATAATGGCTTCCTTCTGGTGATAGGTAATACCATAATTTTTTTTCTATCATCTTGGCATTGTTCTAATTTTAGTCAAAACTGTTTCCACTTTTAATGGAGTCTAAAGTTCAGTTAGCTATTGAATTCACTACCATATTTTGCAAATTGCTGCTGTTGGTTATTTAAATTATAAATTTCTCAGGATATATAACTACTTACTATTATGAAAAGGTCCATTTCTGACATCTAATTCCATTTTATCAGCCAAACCAGTGAACTGATGGCTCTGGTCAGCACAATAGGATGATAAAACCCAGCTTTGAAGTATATAATCCTCTTATTAGTTATATAAGACAGGCTAGCAGGAAATTTCCCAAATGAGGTCTTAAACTGTGTTGTTTTCCAGTCATTTCAAACCATCCTAGATCCTCAGTAATGCCGTTTCAAATGTACCTTTGAGTGGAAAGGAATCATCGTAATTTTTGGCATATTTTATTACTCAAAAATAATCTCATCCTTTCTGTTCCCTCTGATTTTTCAGTTGATTATATATATTTTCTATTTCCTGCCAATTCTATCTTCAACCACTCTTTAATAATTCTATTCAACATTGAGGCCTTAAGAGTTAGTTTTTCTTTTCTCCTGAACACTGTTTTCAGTGCAAAGGGCTGAGAAAGTAGTAGGAATACACCCACCAGCACCTTTGTTCCTTCCTTAATTTTTTAAATGTACTTCAAAGACAGAAACTGTGTGGCAGTGTACTGAGTGTGCTCCTAGTTTACAGAAAATTGTTGGCTTTAGCTGTTAGAGAGCTCTGTTCTCTCATTTAGTGTTCTAAATATGCGACATATTTTAATTCACAGAAGGGTCATGCTGATTTAGCTGATAATGGTTTCTATTAATTCCACATGCTTTACCAATTAAAATCTGGGCATGCAAATTAAAATGTTTATTCTGGATGAACGGGAGATAGGGGAGGTTATAAACCGAAATGCTTCTTTGAAACATGGTTCTATTTGAACAGAGAGAGATTCTAAGTATTATACTCCAGGAGTCTGTGTGTATTGTGTCTCAATCAATCCTTATCAAATGCTCCCAGGTTACAATAAACAAGGTTTTTATTTCCTTAGCTGCCAGCTTTGACAAGCCGATGCAGTCTGTCAGAGTCAGCCTGGGATCTTTCCATCACACATTACATGACCAGTAAGAAAGATTCTGTGAGCCAAAATCTGTCCTCAGTTGCACTCCTGCAATCCTGTTACCTCTGTAGCGTGTCCTCAGTGACACCAGCAAATCCCTCCTGTGCCAGGGAGCTCCTCAGTGCGAGATGCAGGAAGGGTGTTAGAGGTAGCAGAGAGATTCAAGGAGGCAACTGGTGGATTTTCCCTTTGCAGAGTTTGTCCTTTATCAGTTATTTTTAAACATGCATTTTTATTGAAAACCTAGGCGCTTTCTACTGCACATTGGAACTGACAAAATTCATAGAATCACAGAATATGCTGAGTTGGAAGGGAGCCACAAGGATCATTAAGTCCAGCGCCTGCCCCTGCACAGGACAGAGGCAAGAACTCCACCATGTGTATTCCTAAGATCATTGTCCACACACCTGGACTCTGTCAGGCTTGATGCTGTGACCACTTCCCTGGGGAGCCTGTTCCAGTGCCTAACCACCCTCTAGGACAAAAATCTTTTCCTGATACCCAACCTAAACTTCCCTGACACAGCTTCATGCCATTCAATACCCTAGGCTTAATGAATGTTTAGTGAACAATTTTGTGGAAGATAAGATGTACCAGAAGAGCCAGAACACAAATTCATCCCTTGATTTCTCTCTCTGAACAATGTTCTTCGTATTTCCATTGTTTATTAAATGAAAAATAACTTTTAGGGGATAAAACTTGTATTTTACATCAGATTTGCAATAACAGATGTTCTACTTTCTTTATGGAATATGATATACATTCCCCAATTAGTTTCCTGCATACAAACAAAGAACTATTACAGTAACAGCCTTTGTCCTGTTTTGACAAGTGCTGGTTAGTTAGCTCATTGAGCATATTCACTTACTCCCTTTATATTATGGAATCATAGAATGGTTTGGGTTTGAAGGAACCTTAAAATCACCAACCCACCTGCCATGGGCAGGGATACCTTTTACTATCCCAGGTTGCTAAGACCTCCATCCAAACTGACCTTGAACACTTCCAGGGATGCAGCATCCACAATGGCTCTGGGCAACCAGCTCCAGTGCCTGACCCCTCTCACAGTAAAGGATTTCTACTTAATATCACCTCTTCTCCTTCAGTTTTAAATGTCTTCTCACTATAGGCCCTCGGAAGCAGTTTCCCTTCATCTTCCTTAAAGCCTCCTTTCAGGTAGTGAGTGGGAGGACACAATCAGGGCACCCTGGAGCCTTCTCATAACTGAACAAACTCAGTTCCCTAAACCTTTCCTAGTAGGAGAGGTGCTCCATCCCTCTGATCATCTTGGTAGCCTCTGGACTGTCTCCAGAGGTCCCTGTGCCTCCTGTGCTGGGAGCCCAGCTCTGTGTGCAGTGCTCCAGGTGGGTCTCAGCAGAGCAGAGCAGAGCAGAGCAGAGGGGCAGAATCCCCTCCCTGCCCTGCTGCCCACGGGGCTCTGGGTGCAGCCCAGGACACGTTTGGCTCTCTGGGCTGGGAGTGCCATGGCTGGGCCATGTGCAGCCTCTCACCCACAGCACCCCCAAGCCCTTCTGGGCAGGGCGGCTCTGGGGCTGCTCATGCCCTGCCTGTGCTGGTACCAGGCCCATTATTGTGACCTGGGTGCAGCACTTTACATTTGGCTTTGCTGAAACTCTTGAGATTCCCATGGACACAGTTCTCAAGCTTGTTCAGGTCCCTCTGGATGGCATCCCATCCTTCAGGCATGTCAGCTGCACCACTCAGCTTGTGTCATCTTCAAATTTACTGAGAGTGCTCTCAATCTCAATCTCTATGAATGAATTTATTAAACAGCACTGGTCCCAGTACAGACCCCTGAGGGACGCCAATTGTCACTGATGTCTATCAGGAGCCTGATTGGTCTGATTGACACTACCCTCTGGATGTGACCTTTCAACCATTTTTTTATTCATCTAATAGTCCACCCATGAAATCCAGCTCTCTCTGTAAATGCATCGTGAAAAAGCTAGAGGTGTATGTTTAACTTAAAGACAGGCCTTGGTGGTTGTTTGTATAATTTGCTTTTTAAAAGGGATGTTTTTTCTATAAAATGTGTTGGTTCAGAGGAGTTGCTGATGTAGGAGAAGAAGAAATTTTTCTTGAAGTAAATTCACTATTCTTTTAAATTATGGAAATTAAAAGGAAGATTGCTTTAAAGAAAATCTACTTACAGATTCTCTGGGGTCATGAAACACCGGCAGATCCAGCAGATATAAAAAGTCTTCTAGTGTGCATGTGCCTAGGATATCATAAAAACATGTCACTTGCATTCAGCTGGTTACATTGGTAAGTCATGTCTTCAGTTGTTTGTATGTCAAAAATTGCTTAATTTTGATCACTCCATCTATGCTAATTGTTACATGTCTGAAGCCATAAATCATTGCATTCTTAATATGCTGACAATATTGTCATCTGAAAATAATTTTAGTCATTTTTGGTTTACTGTATCTAGTACTTTTTGCCCACTGTTTGATGACTTCCTTAAAATCCTCATCTCAACATCTTGTCTTTATAACTAATTTTTAACTTTTCACTTATTACAGTTATACAAAATTAAGCTTTTGAGAACTGGAAGTTTAACAGTTTGGCAAAATTAAAAAAAAAAGGCTTTGAAAGACAGGAAAGGAGTGGGCTTTTAAAGAAAATTATTTCTCATTTAAAGAACTAATAGACATTAATTGGTCAGGAATAAACCTGGAAATTGTATTTGCTTGAGTCTGTGATCTCTTCTAGTGAATTGTCAGGCTGAACTCAAACTCTTTGTGCATGGAAGGATGTTCAGCAATTGCCTGAAAACAGAAGATCTGAGTGAACCAAAGTCTTTTCAGTTGAACATCCTTACAGAGCTACTGGCACCTATGTATTCAAACTGAAAAGTCTTGCTGCTGAATGTAAACATTCAACCAAGTAAAACCAAGATATCTACACTTGTATACATAAGGTTTTTATTTATTCTGTAATATATATTCAGAAATAAAAGATAACTTCTAGTTTCTTGATATCCTTCCACTGGTTCACTTCAATAACCTTGTGATGAACTTAGATTCTGAAAGTCTGTGTGAAAACAGAGAAAACAAAAAGAAGATTTTGTTGTTCATAGGTTTTAGGTTTTGGAGGTTTTTTCTGTTATCTGGCTGTGTTCTACGTTCACTGTTTAATGTCTGTCTAGACAAAATTAAATGGTTTTCAATTCAGTAGTATGCTTACCTAAGAGCATTCAAGCTTAAAATTTATGAATAAAACAATAAAGCATACTTAAAATTTCATTGTATTTGAGATCTAGAGAAGTGGTACATGTCTGTTTCTCTGCTGAAGAATTAGTCTGGAGCCATGTGACTGAAAATAACTGAAACTATTTTCTCAAAGTTTGCTTGGCACAGATTCACTTAAAGCAAATAAGCTGTCTTGCATCTTGCCTTTTGGCTGGACTAATTGTCCATTCCTTGTGCTACCTTGCACTTTCAAATAGCTTAATCTGCAGGAAAAAAACCATGGCCTTAGCCAGCAGAAGATAATTTAGAAAACAAAAGAGCATCCGGCCTCCACCTGAAAGAAATTAAAATAAATCACCCCTTTTTCCATCTTAGCGTTTGTCATAGTTGCCCATCTACATGCTGCTTAGTAGTTTTCAAGATAATTATCTTGGTTGGCCCCCTGAATATCTCTAATTCAGAAGTATAAACAAAATCGGGATTTCTGGCAATCATAAAGATTAATAATATTACTATTGGTGACAGTTCTTCCTCCTGACAAACGTTGTGAAAGAGAGGAAGAATTTTATATTATGAAATTCAGCACTATTCATCATTTTCCTGGAAAAATGTTTTTGAAAGATGTCTCCTTTCCTTTATGTAGACTATTAATAAAGCTAAAAGTCCATTTGTATACACTACTGTTAAGAAATAGCCTTCTAAAACTTGGAGCAAGGGTACTGATCATTTTATGTAATGACATTCCTGCCAGTTCTGGAATTTAGATACTACAGAGGGAAGGGAAATTACAAGCAAGCATAAGAAAAGCTAAATTTTCTTTTTTTCAGCCCTGTTTAGAAGCTTAGTGGGATAACTCTGATTAAACACTCGGAAGAAGAAAAATGGGCGTGTCTGGGGGAAAATAGCCATATGTTTGCCATGAATCACTTCAAAGGTCTTTTAAGTTGGGGATTCATTTTTCCTCACATGCATATGCACACAGCCAGCTGAAAACTAGATTGCTCAGAGGCCTTGCCATAGCCGGCTTGGATGGGAAACAGCAACAAAAATCTATCCACAAACCTCAAAAGGACACATGCCTTTTGGAAGACCAATTGAAACACATTTTTTGTGCTTGCAATTACTGTGACAGTCTGTGTAACAGTGAAAGAGTAGTATTACCATATTTTCCAAAGTAAGCAAAGCATTCATGCACTGGTGGTTTGGTTTTTTCTCCCTGTTTCAGGATTAAATGCTCGACACTACGCTTAGATGTAGGGAGTGCTTACAGTTTGATTTATAAATTCGACTTGGCAGTCTCATCCTGCTTGGTGCAGTTGAGAGGAGCAGGTGCCTCCACCCACAGACCTCTGTCATTTCCTCTCCATCCTGTGATGTGAGTGCAGGAGACTGCCCTGGCCTGCAGGAGTTGCTGGGGAACCCAAGGCTAGCCAGGCTCACCTGGCACTTGCAGCTTGTGCCTTTATCTCTCCACTGTCTATATCAAATACCTGACTTGCCTTTCTGGGTAGGTAATTCAAGGAAGGATTAGAAAGGAATGTTGTTGTCTAGACTCCCCAGAGCCCCCAGCGCTACCACCTCTTCAAGGTGAGCTCGCCAGAAGTGGGTGGGAGCAGTGATAAATCTGGTAACATGCAAAAATGTATCTTGGACTGAAGCTTTCTTCTTAATTACAAGCAAAAAAAAAACAAACAGGTAACTATTTAAGCAGAATGGAGCTTTTCTGGCGTGTCAGGGGGTCCCAGCAGACAGCCCCATGGTGTGCAGTGTGTCCTGGCAGTCTGCTGCAGCACACCAGGGCTTATCCAGACTCCTCTCTTCAGTACAACAACTTTGCTCAAAAAATGCAAAGTATAATAGCTTTTTTTCCTCCTCCATGGTTTTCTCAAATTTAATTTTCTGGTTTCTATCAGCAGTGATTTATGATTACTTTTCAGGTGACTCTGAATCCAGGCAAAAAGTGAAATGGCCTTTATTTTAGGATTTTCAGCTGATAAGTAGGTACTCCCCTTATTCCCAATGTATTCTTATTGAACTCCTAGTATATTTTCCAGGCTCCTTCCTGCGTTTCTCCTTTCCACAGCTGGAACAAGCTCCTCCATCCTATACCATAAAACACTTTTCTGTCATAGCCGCTTTCCTATGAAGCTGCAATAATGTGAAATATAAGGCCTCTGACTAAAAGTGGTAAAGATCTAAATACTCAATAGGATTAGACTCTTGAATCAGAGTTAATGGAAGCCTAAGGAAGGAAGAAAAAAACACCAGGGTCCTTACTATAGGAGAAAACATGACTTAGAGGCTGCTGTGGAAAATGGAATTTAACATCAGGTACAGTAACCAAGGAAAAGTGTCACAATCAGTCAAGTAGCTGATGTAAAATTTTAAAAAAACCTTTAAATGACTAAAAAATCCCCATTGTTTTTTTTTTTTTTTTCCTGTTATTGATGTATCTGTTTACCCCTTTCCTGTTGAGAAGGATGATTTAAAAAAACCAAACTACTGATTGTTACTTATTATTTTTATGTGCTTGGAATTTTACTAAGCAGTTTTGAAATTATATCTTTGAGAAAAAGTCTCTGCCCTGATTGCCTCCTTCAGATACATTTACCTGAGTAAATATGACAACAGCATGGAATTGCTTGTCGTCTCCTTTCACCTCTCCAGGTTCTTAGCCTTGTAAAGGTCCTGGCTGCCTCCATTTAACCTGCAGTTATATTTGTCTGACTAACTCCTTGCATTTTCACCTTTCTGCAACACATCAATACTCTGTCCCTTCCTCTCCACATGGTCCCTTCCCTTGCAGAGGATAGCGTCAGCCAGGTCAGTTTTACCACAAAGAACTTGCTGTGCTCTTACAAGAAAGTAATATCAGCACCTGGAGCTGCAGTTCTGAGAGATGACTCCCCTACACTGCAATTGCTGTTCTTAACGGGGTGTTTGGCATTATATTATTGCATACCAACTCAAAAGATGTTTTAATATCTAGATTTTGTCAGCTATCCAGATTCAATCTATTGCAAATGCTACTGACTCCCATGGTACAGTAAAGTGTATGTAAATAAAAACACCCTTGAGCCCTCATTACATTAAAATAATTTACTAATGCTGTGTAGGAGGAGAAGAGGAGAAAAGAAAAGTGGGAATTAAATTGTGTGGCACTAGAAAGATTTTAAATGACAGTTTCAGATTTAGGCCTTGCAATGCATGGATACCAAACTAACTGAATGTATTAGTCAAGAACAGAATTTGCAGGTATGTACTCCTGCTTTTTTTAAAACTAACTCACATTTGGATCATTCCTACATGATTTAGAGGGCAGGATTTCTGGCTGCAGCTATAGAGTTTCAATGTTTTAGAAGAGATTGCTTGTGCCTGTGACAACCTCCTGTTGCTGTCATTTTTATCTGAGAAATTTTATCGTCTGCCAAAGCTGATACCCTTTAATGACCTATCACAGACTAACATAAGCATTGAAATCAGGCTTGTTGGTTTAGGTTGTTTTGGGTTTTTTTTATGTTGTATAAGTGCATATGCATTATCCTTTAATGAGTCAAGTTATTTAAATTTCAGATCAGATTGGGGATATAGTGAGTGTGATAGTTCTATATTCCTCTACCATCTGTCACTGAGAAGCTTCTTAAAGTTGCAGCCTCAGTTAGAAGAACAGCTTGGTCCTATAATCTCTTTGCTGCTGTTTCTAAACAAAGACTAGAGACAGGCTTCTCATTTACTGAGAACAGTTGTTTTGAGTGAAACCTAGTGGAGACACTAAGGCCATGTGGAATATTCAAAGACTCTACAAATATCTAAATATGTGCACCTCAATGGTTCAGATCACAAGCTCACCTCACAAAGCACTAATTTAATGGAAATCCCGAGTGCTGAGGCAAAGTAGGTGAGTGGTCTTAAACTGCACTCCCACAGGGAAGTGAGGCATCTGCTGTTACTGTTTTTATTGCTTTTGGTAGCTCTCAGTCAGATCAGACACCGTTAGCTGAAGCAGTGGAGTTGCTAAATCATTTTGGGAGTGGAACAGGACTGACCAACACAGACACTCTGCAGAGATGGTCTGAGGTAATTCAGCCCTAGAGCCTCTTTGTGGAATTTGGATGACAGCCTGGAATTTGGAGGACAGTCAGGATTGTTTTCTGAGTGTTTTTCCCCGTCATGTTTTTGTTCTGAATAGATGATACTTTATCAAAGCTGTTGGGTGTTGATTCAGGCTATCCTTAGTCTCAGAAGACAGTCTTTTTGCAGGCAGTGAGTTAAGTCAGTCTTGGTCAAATGGATTATTGTGGGCTGCAGGCATCATTTAGGAGAAGGGTCAGGGACAAGTTGGAGGCCTGCAGGTGGAACATCCTTATGGAGCCGCTGATGGCACCAGAGGCAGAAGCACGGGTGCTGACAGCAAACAAGGATGCCGACAGCATACAAGCATGCCTGTGTAAAGGAAAGGAGCTGGCCTTCAATTAGTCCAGTTTCATCCACAGGAGTACAGAAAGTACAGAAAGGCTTCTTTTTTCCCCCCTGAAAGCACCTAAAATCTCCTCTTCTGCATGTTATCTGTTTGAGTAGTGCTGGTATTGCTCAGCAAGAGGCCCAAGGGCATAGCTGATAAGGACTCAGGAGACTCAGTCTTCCATATGTCCTGCCAAGAACATTAATGTTTTCTGCTATCCTATTTTCGGTCTCACAGTTAGTAAGGTCTCCAGGAAATCTTGCACAAGGCATCTGGGTATTTATTAGGGTTTTGCAAAAAAAACCCAAACAAACCAAAACCAAATGGATTTATCAATCGTTTATGTCTAAAGTATTGTACAGGTGTAATTGAACCTTTATACAGCTTTGTCCTGCAGAATTAAGGATGGCAAACCAGATATGGAACTCATAAATTTCTATTTTTAATTTATAAATTTATAATTTATACAACATTCATTATAATGAGGATTAGACAAAAATATTTTAATCAGAATGAGTTGCAACAGAGTATAGGAGCTATAGCAACTATTATAGTGCAATATGAAGCAATATTCAAGCAATTATATTAAAACAATGGTATTAAAGCTGGATAAAACTATTATTATGTAGAGATTGATATCACCCAACCATACTGATGACTTTGGGCAAATCTCTTTTACTCAGCCTCAAGGAGTAACCTTGAGGGGCAGTGAAAAGTCAGGATAAATGACACACATAAATTCTAACTATAGGCTACTGTATATGTATTTAACTGTATTTACTGTATATTTATTTACTGTATATGTATAAACATGGTATTTGCTAACAAGGAGGCCTTGGAGTACTGATGTGACCTGATATGAAAAACCAGAGCCATGAGCAAAGTCATAATCTTCCTCTTACAAGCAAATTCATGATATGGACAAAATAGATGCCACTTTCTCTTCCCCAGCCTCACTCATGTCTCAATAAAGTTTGAATAATTTTTGCCTTAACATTTCTTCTTGGTTTCATTCTGCTGTTGAAATTCTGTCATCATATGAAAGTTGTTAACTATTTCCTGTGAAAGTTGTCCTGAATTGTTAAAAGAAAACATTTTCACATGTTCATAAACCTTTGACTTCTTTCATTCTTCAGATGGTTTTCCTCTCTTCAAAATTAATTTGCTTAGTAATATTGACTTCCCAACAAAATGATGTTTTCTGTAGAACAAGTAGTTCATCAATGCTGTAATTGAATATATGTCACTAATCACAATTGTGATTTTACTGCTGGTATTGAAAATTAATAACATTTTAAATGACTTTTTTTCACTCACTTCACTCTTAGATTTCAAAATATAGTCTCTAGCATATTGATATTTTCCATTAGTACACTCATATTTCTAGAAATTATGTGATGAAAAATATGTGCTAAATTGCAGTCTTACACAGTGAACATGATTAAAATCATGTACATCAGAAATTTTTTTGTGTCAGACTGAATATAAACTTTGACAAAATTAAGTCAAGAAGAAAAATAAGATTATTAGAATACTGTAAATGCAGAACTGTTTTTTTTAAAAGTACTACTTACCATTAAGATAAATAAACTAAATCCCATTATAGCTACCATAATACAGTTTTACCTAAAATTCTGTTAGTTCTTCAGTACTACTTAGTATAGAAAGTACTGAACACAACTACATATAGTTATTCCTGAAGTCTGTGTAGTGCTCCAATATGACAAACAAACCTTGCTGGGCTTTGCAACAGAACCTTGAACAGCCTGGCTTAGTGGAGAAGAAAGGGTGTTATTGCTGCGTGAAGTGAAAGAAGGATGGTGTCAATTCCTAAGATGATTACAGAATTGTAAAGGAAATTTCAAAAATATGAAACACCATTTGAAGGAAACTCTAGGAATAGATTAAAACATAAGAGGGGGGAAAGTGAAATATGTGTGATTATTGAAAACCTGCCTGGTGCACATTTGGGGTGAATATTTCTGCCATTTCCCTTGGGCAGTGTAAAATTGCAGATTTTAAATGCCTCATAAAAGTGCCATTGCCCCCAGTCCTACCTGCTGTGGCAGACACCTGCGCTCTGGGAACCTGCCTTCCTAACACAGAAGGCAGCCAACAGTGATATAAAGAGCCATCTCACCTCCCCTGCTGCAGTTCAAATGCATTTAGGTCAATGTTACACTGGGGTTGTTTTTATAGTTTAAAGAACTTTAAAGAAACAATATGGATGCTCTCACAAATGACTGTTGCAGTGTCCTCAAATCATCCAGGTCTGCTCTACAGCCCTTGCCAAAGCAGAGACCTGGCAGTCTCCACTGCTCTCAGGGCAACAGGACAGCTCTCCAAGGCACAGAGCAGTGCCTTCCTCTCTGCCTCCGAGGCAGCTCTGCTCCAAGGCAGCAAAATTTCTGCACCTTGAAATAATCTATCTGCTTCTCAAGAATGATGATGATGA
The DNA here is from genome assembly GCF_027579445.1 of Ammospiza nelsoni. Taxonomy (NCBI): domain Eukaryota; kingdom Metazoa; phylum Chordata; class Aves; order Passeriformes; family Passerellidae; genus Ammospiza; species Ammospiza nelsoni. The sequence goes on along the minus strand of NC_080669.1, from coordinate 57,120,182 downwards.
TGTTGTGTATAAGACCCAAACATTTGCCAAACGTGTTTCTAAGTCTTCTGGCAGTTGTAGAGAAAGGTGCACTACCCTTTTTTAAAGGACAGGGAGATGGAGGTATTGGAAAATTAATTAATTCAGTCCTAATGGGAGAAATTATGTAGCTGCTGCAGTTTCTTGTTCATTCGTCTGGATCTACCTTCAACAACTGTCTCATGCAGTGCTCCCATTTCAGTTTAATTCTCTTAACTTTGTTGAACTGACACAGCTATAGGAAAAAAGCTGCGTCCTCTGTGCCTCCTGAGTGCCATTAGCAGAACTCATTATTGAGGTCATGTCCATCGCAAGGTAGGCACTAGGGCTCCACTACTGCCCTTGAGGGACTATTTGTTTGGCAGATATTTTGTGCAGACCCCAATGCTTAACAGGGGCAAAGCCCAACTTGACTTTCTTAGGCATAGAGAAAAACAACCCCATTTTATTTTACTCACAGATTGAATAAAACTTTGAAGATATATGCAGATGATTACAATGGTAAGCCAATTCCTGTTTTTCAGAGCAAGTTTGTGATAACCAGGTAAATGCTTTCGTGATAACCAGGCGCATTTCTTTCTCTTGTAAGTAGTAAGAAAGACAGATAAAATGCAAAGTGCTACAGGAGAACTGACACAGAACCAATTTGTCTGAAATTAGACAGTGAGTGGGTCAAAACCCGTGTGAAACTTACTTTTTTATCTGACACAAAAAGTATTTGTGAAACGTGGTTCAGTGGCTCTGTCCATCATATGGATACCCATTTTGCTGTATGGAGCTAATAATCCTAAACTCCTATGAAAGATATTAGGGAGAAGTAGGTATATTCAGAGCACAGTCCTAAAGTAGATGCCTAAATCAGAGAACTCATGCCCTAAAAGTTCTTGTGCATGACCTAATGACAAAAAATCAGACTGGTATTTTGGACTTTTCTGTCACTTTTTTTATCTTGCATTTGGAAAATGAACTCTCCCTTCCCTGCTCCTCCTCTTTTCTCTCCTCTCTTCTCCTTTCCCTGTCCTTAAGTAAAGTAGTCATACATGTAGGCTTGCTAGGAAGTGTCCTCTTTTGGAACTTTTTTGTAGACAGGTTTTTTTTTGCTGGTTATTCAGTATCTATTATTGTAATTTCAGACTGGTGACAGTTTGAAATGGTGAGGTGAAATGCACTACATATGTGGAGAAAGTAACATCCATCATGCATGAACCTCCATGAGTGTGCATCTTCAGCAGAAATATGGTAACCCTCATTTTATTCAGGTGCTAAAAATGAAAGTGGAAAAGAGGTAATGAGTGCATAGATAAGGAAGTGAAGATAAAAGGGGCAATAGGCTAGGCTGGTAAAAAGGATAATATTTTCATACCTGAAAGTGCTGATCTCATCATCCTATTCAGAAAAGTTTTGAGTTACAGACTTTATATGTAAGCTAAATCAGTTTTTTGTTGCCGAGCCCGTTAAACAGAGGTGCACCTTATGGCTATGTTCATATTGTCTGTCATCACTGCGGCAGTGTATGGGATTAATACCCTAACCTAGCCTGTCACTTGGGCACAGGCCCTGCTGCTTTCCAGCAGCATCCTCTGCCAGCCTGGCAGCCCAGCCCTGTTCAGTGCTCTGTGGGCCCTGAGGCTCCCTGAGGCTCCCATCACGTTGTCCAGCTTTGCACTTATTTTGCCCTATTTTCCATTATTTTCCCTACCATTGTATATTCCTTCTCCTCCTGCTCTTTCTTACTATCTCTAGGTAAGTTTTAATTCTTAAAGTGCTGGTAACTGTTTCTTTATTTTTCTTCTCAGCAAGTTTTTAAATATTTTAAAATAGTTGAGTGTTACCTATATCCTGAAAATGGTAAGGTGACTTCCCATACCTGTGAGGGGAATGATAAGAATTAGCACTTACTTTAGGGGCACCTCAATTTCCTTCTCTACAACTGTTTGCTGACTCCCTTTAGCCAACTGCTCTTTCAGTATGCAGTTGAGGAGCACTGGCTATTGCCTACCTTTTGTGACTGTACTGCCATTTTACAACATGTCTCTGGTTGCAGTGATAAAGCTGGCTTTGAGAAAGAATGCTCATGTTTGTCCAAGTCCTCTCCTCCTTTCATCTCCAGCTCTCTTCCCCTCTGATTGCCTTTCTCTTAGCTGTGTTGTTAGAGGTATTTTTCAGGCTCTACAGCAAATGTTATCCGTGAACAGAAATGCTCAGAAAAAGTAAACCTCATTTGTATCATCAAGAAGAGAGTACAATTAACTATGGTGCAGGGGAAAAGCAGCACACAGGGAAGTAAAATTGGCCTGCCCACTAAAGGAGGGCTTTATAATGAGTACATTCTGTATTACCCAAGATGTGCTTGGGCCAGGATAACAGATTCACTGTAAATATTCCCCTCTGCAATGAAATTGTATGGGGATATGATTCTCAGCTTTGCCAGTAATCAGCTTGCCTTCCTCTGAGCATGAGTGAGACTCCTCTCATGAAATTTGTGCAGTGGCAGGGGGAAGGTTAAACCTGTGCATCCCTCCTATGCACCAGCTGGTCCTGTGGATGGAGAGATTGTTAATGCCTTAGCTATTCACAAATTCTTTCTGAGCTTCTCCTCAGACAACAGGTCAAGAAATGATGTCAGCTTAGTCAGGCTACAGTTTTCAGTCTAAGTTATTTGGGCACCCAATTTATTAAAAAGTATATGTTCAGGTTTGGATGGCTTTGAAAAGTTATTTGAGCACCCAGTTTATTAAAAAGTATATGTTCAAGTTTAGATGGCTTTGAAAAGTCCCAGCTGGAGTCTGCTTACTGGTAGAAAAGAACAGATCAATAAAGCAACCTTGGCCCTGACACTGAAACATGACTCAGTACTATAATTCAGCACATAGCCTCTATTGCATTTAACAGTATTTATTCATTACTTTTCCTAAAATTTTATTCTTCTTCCCTTCCTTCCACTTGCTTATCAGAGACAGATTTCTTTCAGATCTGGTGGAGAGAGCATTTCTTTCAAAGACACTCTGAAGGAGTTTGTACAAAGCTGATCAAAACTGCAAAACTGAACAATAAAAAAAAAGACAAAGTTCTCTGTTTAATATGGAAAATACTAATAGCAAACTTTCCACAGTAACAAACCAAACTGCAAGTAAGACATGCAAATAAGAATAATTTCTTTAATGCATGGGTTGCTTTTCACCAAGATTATCTTATTCTGAGCCACAATGGCTGAGAAGCATTCGTCTTTGTTGTGAGTGAAAAGGTGATATTATGCTTGTTTTAGGAAGGTGATTTGTTTGAGTGTCTGGCAGGTCCCCAGTGCAAAATGCTGTGTGGCCCAGAGACATCTGAGCTAGTTCCACATGCAATACTCTTGCTGTCAGGAGCGGGGTAGCCGGAAGTTCACTCAGGTGCATTTGTTCTAGTTTTCACTGTTCAGTCATCTGCAATGCAGACTTGCTTTATGAATCATAGAACAAAATGTTCTACCTCCTTGCTTCCAGCCTTATTATCAGATAAAAGCTTTATAGATGCTCTGTGGACTGTGTTCATGCCATTTGTTACCAAATGTTTGCCTCTTTACTCTAATGAACAACTTCATGTTGTAAAACCAAACCCTAGAAGATGAGTTTTTAAAAAAATAAAGCAATGCCAAACTGTATGTTAGGTAAACATGGCAATGAAACATTCTGCATGGCAATGAAAGCCACTGAGTATGCAACTGACATAATCTTGGTCTTCTCAACCTCTAGTCCAATTTTTGGGGTTTGTTTTAAAACTACCTAATAATTTTTAGAGCACCTAAGTAATTACTTCACAAAGATATTAAATAGCATATAATTCTTAAATTTTCTAACCTAAAATTTTTCTGCAGGCCTCACATTTTTATTAGATACAATTGTGTAGGAGGCTGTAAATTTCATATGGGTGCATTTGATTTAATTAGTTGTTTTGGTATATGCACTTGTGTCTGCTCTGAATGTCAGACCAGAATGACAGCTGATCCAAAGGATCAGGTAGGCAGCTGCTCCTATTGCATCCAAAGGAAGTACTTGAATTTGCACCCTCTGATGGATAGGAGCTGTGGTTATATTATTAGTGTCTATACAGAAATGCAGAGCCCAAATCCAAATGATTGGTGAAAACCTGAATATTGGAAGAAATCACAGTTTATATTCCACAGTCTGAGTGTCTTCACTTGACCATGGTGGTGGCTTGGTTGGTGACTTCATGCTTCCTGCAATCTATGCCAGGCTGGAAAGGGAAGCCATTTTAGGGCACCTATAAATCCAACAGTCATCTTTTAAGATCTATTTTCCTAATTTCTTTCTCCTTTTTCTGATTTCCTGAGGCCTCCTGAAAATCTTTTCGACGTAACTAGAGTGTTTTTTACATTTTCCATGGTGCACAACAAAAAAAAGAGGACTGAATAATTTGTATAAAAATTATAAAGTATACAGGGAGATTTTTAGAAAGTACTCATATCCTTTCTTCTTGTCACCAGAAGAAAATTGGCAAGACTTTCCTAGATACCTAGTTAATTGTGTTATCCTTAAGATGTATCTCTCTTTAACCTCCCTTACAGCAGATATTTGTGGGCACAGCCCTGTGGCAGTACCAGTTGTGGGTTTCTCTAGGTCTGGATTGAAGGCACTTGAGACAGTAATTCGTGTTCAGATTCAGGTGTTTATTATTTCTTATCTGTAAAACAGTCTCACTACTGTGAGTTGGGCAGCTTTTCGTCAGAAGGCACAAAATGGCCAACAATGTCTTGTTGCAAAGTCTTTTAAGACTAAACTATCCAATTAAGAACTGACACCTAGACTATTTTCCCTTTTAACCCAATAACTGATCCCACAGAGCCCACAATGTGGACTTTTCTGCCCAATTACAAAATGCCACCCAAACCCATGAAGAAGAAAAAGGAATAAGAAGCATGAGGAAGAAACCCAGGAGTACACCCTGTGCCCTCCATCTTGCTTCCAACCACAACATATTAAAAATCCCAAAACCTAAATTTCCCACCAAGTGATACACCTACAGTACTCTCTATAATCTATTCCACACTTTTGTGGATTCTAATCTACCTTGAAGTCCAGGAAACTTTCTCCATGAATGAGGGTCAGTCAGTGCTCCCCTGGGGGTCAGGGCAGACAGAGAAATATTCCTGGTGCCCTGGGTTTCCACACATCCCTGCAATATCCACCAGAACCCCTTTGACAGCACTGCTTAACTGCTAGTTGGAGGTGCTGAACAGTGTCCGAGCACTGTGTTAGATCCCTGATCATTCCCAGTGAGACTTTGCATAAAATGAATCAAGCAAGGATCAGGGATGGGCTGGATTAACTCCACCCGCTCTGCACTGCAAGGTGAGAAGTCAGGGGCAAGCTCTCTCTGCCCTGCTCTGCCTGGGTGCTCTGGGGTGCAGCTTTGGGTTCTGGATTTGTAGTGAGGAGAACCTGCCTTGGGCTGCATTGAGCTTTCTTCAAGATCCTTCAGTTTAAGACTGAAAAGAAGGTATTTCTCAGTTCTTAAATTGATTTTCCCTTTGCTGCAGCAGTAGCCTAGTTTGTGCTGCTCAGGGTGCATGAGAATCTTGGTTGAGGCTATGTCTGATTGGGCAGGGACTAGTAAATTTTTTTAACTATTGTGTGGGTGAATTTTTATGAAATTACTGTGTAAATCAGAAATTCTCTGATAGAACAGCTTAGAGAATATGCTGTTACACACTTGCATGTTTATATTGCTTTCCTCCGTTAGTCAAAGTGTTCACTCTCAATAAAGAAAAAGCATCATAGTTGCAAAGGGTACGAAGCAAACTCATATGGACCTTTAAAAATGCAAAGCTCTTTCACTGGCTTTGCAGTTGTTCAAGTCTCAGCAAATCAGGACTTTCCATCAATAGATATCTTTTGAGTTTGAGTTTAGATATCTTCTCATCTTGAATTAATGCTACCTACTTTTTGCTTTCAGTGTCAGTATGTCAGCAATTAACAGTAGTTTCTTGATGATTTCTAAACCATTTCTTGATAGTTAGCCACAAAAATTACAGTTCTGCACTCCCTTCATTTAAAATTCTTCAGCTCTACAGATCACTAGGCTCAACAATATGCGAAATGCTGTTCTGCAAGGCTGCAGAGGTAAGGCTGATTTACAAGCCCTGTGGCAATATTAAGCAACTTGGATGTTTTCCTGTAGTCAATGAGCAAATTACCCTTCCTTTCAATTCTGCTGCATTTGATGTTTCCTATGTTTACATTTGCAATATTCTCATTAATATTAGTACATGCTTCTGATTTACACAAAGATCATGAAGGTGTAAATTTTCTGCAGCTACATGTTGTTAATGTATTATGGCTACCAAGCCCTTGGTTGTGCTAGTTTTAATTGAGGCTTAGTTGGTAGGTCATGCAGTGGTAGTGGACATCATATTTTAACCCTTACACATCTGCAGAGCCAAGTTTTTTTCACTGTTCTTTGTATAGATGCAAATACATAAGACATGTATTTATTTATGTATTTATACACATATTTATTGCCTTTCAGATCCATTGTTTGGCCTAATAACTTAGACATGGCTTATTTTAAAAGTAAGCATTCAGGCAAGGTGTCCTGGAAGCAGCACAAGGACTTTCTCACTTGAGCAAAGCACTGTTATTTTCTGTGTTTGTATGCATGCAGATGATGTTTTCTCAATATGCTTCCCAGAAGAAGGATCTCTGAGATTACTCAGTGACGCCAGCGTTGTTGTCACTGCACGGTGACACATGGTATTCTCCGGGGTCTGCTCCAGCTACCGCTGGTGTGTGAAGCTCCAGCTGGCACAGCAGAGCTTCCCTAAATGCTTACAGGTGCTGTGCAATGCCATCCTCGCTGGGGCCTGCAGCAGCTGAGCTCTCCACAGCTGGTACAGCCTTCCTGCCACCACAGCTGAATTTCTCTGGGTTTTATTGTCGATGGCCATGGCAGGTTTGCTGTGTGGTTTTATCTCACTTGGAACACAGATCTGTATGTGTTTTTTCCCTAGATAAGGCCTCAAAGAAGAAAAAGGCAGCTAATTTGAAAGGGAGCCCAGTGAATGAAGGTTCTATCACATGCCAGTAGAGGAACCAGAGCAATTATTTTCTAAGCAAATATCCTACAGCATGTCAGTGTAGCATAATACACTGTTTATCTGGATTATAAAAAATTAGATTTCACACAAATGTTGACATTTTCCCGGGAGGTAAAATGACTACACCACTGGCTATGCAGAACCTTCTAAGTTCTGGTTTACTATGAGAATAAACTTAATATTTTTAGCAAAACTCTTTTTCTACTTACTTTTCTTACAGTCTCTAAATAAGTTCTCATTTTTGACTGACTGAATGATTAGATGACAGTGGAAATTTTATGTACATGAATAAAAAATAATTCATTAAAGGAAAATATTTTAAAAACACCTTAAAAAACAACAGAAACTGAATGAGTATTAGTATTCAGAAATATTTTTTAAAATTACAGGTGTTTTGCAGATGCATGAACTCATTACCCAGTAAGACTTAACTGCCCTGCAACACCTAAAAATGCTATAAATGAGAAGGAAAAAATCCAGAAAATCTCATTTTGCTGGTGTATAATTCCACAGTATGTCTGAACCTTCAACAAAGTATGCAATTCTGATCTTGCCAACTTAGAAAATTGTCACAGAAGACAGAAAGATTTAAAAAGGAACAATACGGATTAGCAAGTTATGGAGGGGTAGTCATATGTGGCAGGCAGACAAGGACATTTTTTAAATTATGAGAAGTAGAGGTCCACAGACTCATAAGTGACCATGAAAAGATGGTTTGGGAAAAACTGGAAGTTGGTTACTGGACTATGGATGGCTTTGATTTGAGATAATAAAATTGTTCTTTTGGAAGAACAGAAGGCCTCAGTCATGACAGTTTAAAAGACATTAATTTTCTGTTTTAGTATAGTGTTTCAAACTGTTTGGAAATTTGAGTGAAATTTGGTTTTTGATACAGCTTTTCAAATTGCTGCAAAATTCTTCATAAACAGAAATTTGTTTTCTGAGGAACTGAGAGAAAAAGTTGCTTTCATTTTCTTTACCTTCTTTGTGGGTAGCATTGACCTCAGTAAAACTTTGCCAAAACTTTAATAGTGCCTGGATTTCTCCCCTGAATCCTTTCAGATTCTGATATGAGAGCTTCAGGTATGAAGCTGTCACTGAACATTGATATCGAACACTTCTTTTTCCACGTATTTCTGGGTGGTAATTAATCAGCATGATCTGATGCTTCCTATCTGAAGCATCAGATAGGATATTCTGTCTCTAATATACTGAGTCCCAAGAAAGAGAGGAAAAGGTAAAGAACTAGAGGTAGAGCAAAACTTTTATTTACTTTCTATAGTGAATGGAAAAGTAGACGGGTACTGTCTGATCACAAACATTAGCAGTCAAAGGATAATCTGTCAGTTTAAGAACATAAGGGTAGGAAATTTTAAATCCTAATTAAAGGTTTCAATCACACCTACAGAGGCAGTCTCACAGAAGGGGAGGTAGAGTTTAAAACCTTACTGCTCTATCAGGGGGCAAGAGTAATAGCTTGCTAGAGCAATGCCAGTTATGAAGTGGGTTTCAAAATCATTCTTCAGAGGGCATTTTGGATTATGATAGCATTTCACAGAAATAATACAATCAACTCCATATATTTCAATATTAAGAGACTTTTTGAGGCTTTTTCCACAAATAAATTAGAGCTACTGACTTTCATGCCTATTGCTAAATCAGCCTGGAAGGACAGGAGTGAGTGATCAGGATTCACTAATAGTACTCCAATAATTGCAATTGATTGCAACCAGAGTGGGACATCACAAGATCAACTGGTTTAATAGTGAGCCAACAGTCTTTGTGAGGCATCAGCTGACCATCAGGATCACCTTAGATATCAACATGTTTTCTCATCCCTCTTCTCTGTGGCCCCTTCCCCATTGGATGTAGAGTTCTCTTCTTGCCTCCGTTCTGCTCTTTTTTTAATTGTTGCTTAACAGACTGAATTCCCCCAAGACATCCCTTCCCCATGCCACAAATATGCAGTTTCTCAGGGATAAATTAGCCACAGCACAAAGACCCCTGTCCAGAGCACAAATAATAATTTTATAAAAATGAGTTAATTAAACTTTAGATGTGAGTAAGTAACATTTTCCATGTGTTTGACCTCCTTTACCTAACAGGTTTATGTTTTTATCCTTCCTTGGGGTAGTTCTACCTCAGTGTAGTCAGCAAGACAGATAATTCAGGGAATTTGAAGACCTTCTTTCATGATGTTTTATATTTGCATGAAACATTTGCATTTAATTTCATATGCATTTAATTTTATTCCCCATAAAAAAGGGACAGTGAGAAGAATTAAGCATCGTTTCCACATTTTATTTAACTTTTCAAAAAGTTTTTTTTTCTGTGTACAATACTGAATAACATAATTCCATGGAACACACAAGAAAAGGTAATATTTGGTCAGCATAAGGAATAATCTTTCTACAACCCAATTTCATTCAGCTAATTTACATAAAAATATAAGATCACTATTTCTGAATTAAGGTGGGAGAAATAATCTTCCCTTTGAGAAAACTCACAAGATACCTCAATTTTCATCTACATTGCTTAATATATTAAAACTTTCTAAAAGGTAATAAGGTTTCACAAAAACCTCTCAGTTCTAGAACATGACAATCCTCCCTGTATATATTTTCATACAAACAAAGAGGAGAAAGCTCCAACAATACAGAAGCACCAATATTAAAGTACCAGCACCCCTGGGAGTAATAAAGAGTGTGAGCAGAGGGAGAAGCCTGTGCACAGGCACTTCTGCCTCTGGGCACAGCACAGTCCAGGGGACTGCTGGGTGCCTTTCCAGGCTTGATTTTTCTGGCCCTGTGAGTGCAGGGTGAGAATGCAGCTGTTGGACCCTGCACTTCCACAGCCATGGGGTGCAGCCTTTCCCTTGGTGAATTCCTAAATATTTTCCAGTGGAGACATAGGCCACTTTTCCACTTGTTGGACCTCCTTTACCCGACAGGCTTGTGGTTTCATCCTTCCTTGGGGTAATTCTGCCTCAGTGTAGTCAGCAAGACAGTCAGGGTGCTCTGAGGCAGGTTTTGGCTAGATATGGCTAATTTCTTGTACACAGGACAGATACTTGCTTCTATACCTTAGTGAAATTCCTGTGCCAGACACTTGCCAAAGCTAGTGTACTGTAAGGATGGAGATACTCCCTACAAATGCTGGAGAATACTGATTCAAATTATCCATGGCCCCAGGATTTCTCAGTTTGGATATTGGCAGCAAGGCAAAATTGATCTGCAGGAAGTAGATTTTCCTCTGTATGTAGCAGAACTAAAAATAAAAAAAAAAAAACCTTTCCTTTGTGTAGATTTCATTTGAAGCAGACATGCTATTTTTTCCCGAGCCTTTAGTAAAATCTTGCTATATTGAGTTAAAGGGTTGAATGAAGACATCAACAGCAAATATTTTTTCAAGTACTCATGTTCAAATAAAGCTCATGGAAATTTATCTCTATTAATTATAATAAAAAGGGAAAAAATTCAGAGTGAGATAGCTAGAATTGTTTTATTAAATTCTGGGGGAAATATTGACTAGTGTTTGCATAAAGCTTCCTCATTCTAACATTGACTCTAACAGATAGGTGGGTAAGCAGAAAAACATTTCTCCAAAATGTGTGTGTCAGAAGTGTCTGCCATTTCAGAGACATTCTCTCTATACATTGCCAGCCATGAATTTTAAAAATAAGCTTTAATCTCTCTCTCTAGGTCTCCAATAGACTGCTAAGCAGCCGACATGTTGTCAAAGCTTCAAAACCTGTAGACAGTCTTCTGTTTTCCTAGCATGCCAGAGAAGAAAGTAAATCTCTGAATACTGAGCTGACACTTCCATCAAATATTTGTTTGTGGGAACGTTCAGATAAACAATCTCTTCTAATAAGTCATCATCTTTCATCTCCAGACTACTATGGAGCTCATTATAAACAAATTCTTTTGAAGTGCATTGCTGAGAAATAAATTCTAGTGCATTTTTAAGATTTGAACTCCCAGTTACCTTGCTAAGAGTGACGTCAGTTAGTATGGTACTTGAAAAAAAAATCCATCTCTCAGGTTGGTGATATTCTTCTTTGTAACCAAACCGGCTGGGGTTGCTGTTGTTGTTTTATAAACTATACAGAGTGTGAGGAGTTCCATATTTTTTTGGGGAAAAGAAGAGCAGAAATTTTGGGAAATTCAGTGAGTTGTTTTTGCAATTATTCTTCGGTGAGCTGTTTGTGCAATTACAAGATGAGAAAGTAGAAGAAAGACTATAGAAAATAAAAGACAACTTGATTCTACAAGATCTGACCAATATATGTGAGATGTAAACATGAAAAAACATCTTATTTTTGTAGCCAATTTTTATGACTCTTGTTATAGAGTTTATGACTCTTGTTTGATTTTCTATTACCTGACTGACACTTAAGGAATAATAGGAAAAAATTAAAGATATTTTTTATTCTCTCCCATCTGACTTTCTTCCTTCTCCATTTCTGATATCATGTATTTTGATTAGTTTCAAGGACCTGTACCTCACTGACACATTTAAAATAGATTATGTAGTTATTCGTTGTAGAATTCATGAAATTGCTTATGAAATATCCACACTGTTAGTGGATATGTCAGCCTCAGCTATAGTGTTTATTGTTCAGATTATTTTACTTCAATTTAAACTGTAACACACAAGCTTTTGGTAAAATATATATATATATATATTAAGTTTCTGAGTTTTAAGAAAACAGAAAAAAAAGAAATAGCTTGGATGGCAAGAAAGCCATTACAGCATGACAAGCAGAAATGCATGGATGCCCAAAAACATGAATGAGAGGAACGTCAGCAGGACAAAAACCCTCTGCATGCTTTGCACTATGCCCTATTTTATGCTAGTGCAACCGTTGTTGCACTATCGTGCAGAAAAATGAAGCAGTGCTTCATGGGCCAATGCCTACACTTTTTAAAAATATACAGCTTTATATAATAATAATAATAATAATAATAATAATAATAATAATAATAATAATAATAATAATAATAATAATAATAATAATAGTAATAATAATAATAATAATAATAAATGTTGTTGATATGCTGGTTTTTATCCTCTATGTCTTTTAAATTTATGCATGCATTCTAGAGATGGAGGAAATATTCATGTATTAATACATAACTACTAAGTTCAGGCCTCTGAACTTGAGTTTTGAAGGTGCTTTTTCCCATACTGAAAATACACAGGTGCAGAGAAACACCTGATAGGTGTCTGTGGATGCACCTGTCCTCTTATAAATTTGCTCAGCTCATCCACTCATTAGTGCTGTCAAGGCCCAGCCTCCTTTAAAGAAAACATTTAATTTCTAATTACAGGCACAACTGTTGGTTTTCTGGTCCTTCAATTCACTTTAAGCTTAATGTGTTTATAATTAATTGCTGTGTAAAGTCCTGAATAACAAACTCTTTTTGTATCAGCTGTGAGGGTGGCCCACAAATAACTAATAACAATTAGGTGCTTAGAAAAAGATAACTATTTAGATAGAAAAATCAGATTCCCAGAAGTAAATAAATTCCCCCTTGGCTATTGACCATTTGTTTCTGCTGTTGTGCAAAAGCAAGCAGAGTTCTACTAGCATAGCAAAGCAGATTGTCAGTATTTTGACATAATTTACTCATATTTGTGTGGATTTTCTGAGGGCAAATAAATAATTGCATATTTTAAAGTTAAGTACTGTTGAGAATTATGGCCTTGTGAACCCTGAACGTGCCATGATTCCTGAAACCCAAGTACCCACCTGGCCCTTGAATTGCGGGATGTTCCTCGCAGCCTTACTGGCTCATTCTGGCCTTCCTGCTCCTGCACTGGTCTTCACAGCTATTTCAAGCTGTCTCAGCTATTTTGAGTGGCTGTTTTCAGTCGCCTTACCTTGGCAAAATCTTTAAAAAAGTGCAAGCAGCAGAAAGGAAACACTGTTTTTCCCTCCCTTCAAACCATCCTGCAAAATTTGAGTGAAATTGCATAGCATAAATTTAAATAACATGTTACCACCTGACTATTTCCTACTGCTGATTTTTAAAGGATGGCACACCCACTGGCCTTCAGTACAATTCTCAAAGTAAATTTTCCTACTGCAGTGGAAAGTACCCTCTGCAGTGAAAGTTATCAACTGTTTTAAATGTTACAAATTCTCCCTTAAAAAAAAGAGATTATGAATACTTTTGCCTGAATTGAGAAAATGGTATCCAGATTTGCAGGTTTCATTTGAAATTCCATAAATTGAGGGCTGGCAGTATCAGCCTTTGAACATCATAATATTTTTAACTTCTTAGAAGTGTTACGATATTTATTTGTATGTTTGTGGTCTTCTGCCTAGCATTATGTTGTAATAGGATTAAATGTCTGACTTGAATCCAGAGCTTTTTTTCTTATTCAAGGTGTCTTTTCTCCACCTGTCAGCCGTTATATCCACCACACAAAATCTAGGATATGCTACTGTCCTTTGTTTGCAAATATGCATGGACCTTGCTGTGGACCAGGAATCCTTTGTGCTAGGGGCTGTGTGAACACACAGCACCAAAAAGGGGGAGACCTTCTGCTTTCAGTGTGTGCTGTGTTTGTCTCTGCAATATCTGGGTGCCTTCCAGTAGTGCACTGAGCAATGCAACTACCATCTGGCATGTGTTTGTTCGCTCACTGTCTCCCCAGGGGAAGAAGTGTGCGCAGTGGAGTGTTATGTTTCTGAATTTTCATACGTAGGATACTGACACGTGCTTGCACTGGAAATGACAAGGTCAAAATACATGCCTCACACTGGGAATGAAAAATGGTGGTATTTTGAATGTTCCTTAGCTAATTCTACGTATGCCAGATCTTGAACAAGATCTCCCTGTTGCATAAGAAGATGCATTTTTAATTTAATGCAGCATTTTCCCTTCTTGCATAGCCTCTAGTCACCCTCTGTCTTCCGTAGGGAGCTGCCAGGGGCTTCCATCCCTTTCTCCAGATGGTGTTGGGGGCTGAAGGCAAGAAAAAGGAAGAGGAAAAGTTAAATTTAAAAGTGTTCATGCTCACAGAAATGAAATCTGTTCTTCCTGAGAGGAGGAAAAGTCATGACACAACAAATTCCCCACTCATTCACATCCTGTGCAATCCCATCAAATACAAGATGGGATGTGCAAATACATGCACCATTTCATTATCATAAATGCACTGGTTCCTCTAAAACTTGGAATCAAGCATCATTTTTACATATATTTGCTGAAACTAAACAAAAAAATTCTTCATGATCATTCAAATGGGCTCAAAATGGAGAGAATAATTATAGAAAAATGAGTTGCTCAAAGGATGAGGGGTTTTTAATGTCCCGGATTCTTACACATAAAGATAGTCCGTCACACTGTTGCATTAGCCTAGCTTAAATGCCAGTGATGAGTATTTCTTATAAGACAGGGATCTGTTTTTCTTCAGTTATTTCATAACACAGAATGGTGTCATGTGGGTTATGGGTACTTATGCTTGAAAAGAAAAAGAAACCTCCTGTGTACAGATTTTTTTCCCCAAAGGAAATTTTCAGAAGATTTCTGAAGAAGTCAACATAAGTTTGCTTGTAATTATTCAGTAGCCCCTGGATGTGCTGTAATCAAGAGAGCTCTTCCTTTTGTGTATTTAAATAGATGGAATCACTATCAGTTCCCTAATTCTTTTCCTCCACAGTTATGTTTTTTCCTCTTCAGCCCTTTCTGTGGAAGCTGACTACTTAGCTGTGCTCTTCCAAAATTCTCCTATTACAACATTTTTTTTTACCTGCAGAATTTTTTAAAATGAATTAAGCAGTAGAAATTGATGATTAACTCATTAGTAACAGTTTGGGAGAGAGAAGATTCTGATTAAAAAGTGTGATACAAGGGACAGAGCAGGTCACTGGGGAGCAGTATTTTGAAATTCAGTCCTGAATTTTACCAGTAATTTCCTATGTGGTTTTAAACATGTTGCTGAACTCCTTTGTGGCTTGAGTTCACCCATCTGTTCATTAAACATAGAAGTTTATCCAGCAGAGATGCTACAACATTTAATTTTTAAATTAACTTGCACACTTTTGGTTTTATAAATTAAGGTTTTCTCTTAAGTCTTTGCTGGGCTTTTAAAGCACAAATTAATGTGGAATAATTTTTGTGTTTCTTTTGTGGTTCATAGTATGAGCTAGTTGCAACCCTTTTCAAAGGTCATTAAAATGCCTTCAATTTACTGTGTAATTTAAACTTTTGATGTTCAAAATCTCACATAAAAGCTCTTGAACCTTTCATCTGCTGTTGTAGTTAATGGTGATGTAAACTAGAAGGAATATTAATAACTTTCCTATGCCACAGAATTTGCAGTTATCTGTAAATTTTTCTATGAATTGCATAAGGTCATCCTTAATTTCAATTTAATCCCATAAAATTATCCTTCTGTTTTTTATTATTCATGGGAGTGCCTTTGTAAGTGCATGACTTCTTATTTATGTGATGGAAATCAAATTGGTTTTAATAAGGTATGATGCAGTGTATTTCACTGTTTATAACTAGTGTTATTTCTAATTTAGATGGTTATGACAGATAGTTGAACAAAACTCTAATTTTTTTCTGTTTTATTTTAATTGATTGCTGTAGGGGTTTTTTTTTTTGGCAAATATAGTTTTGGCACATGCGTATTTTGCTCTTGTCTTGATGTTTGTCACAGGACTAATAGATTCTGCCATTATGAAATGGCAGTCTAAGGCTAGACTAATGCCCATTTCACATTGCAGACCACACAGAGATGCCTATACAGGCACTGGTAGAATCAATGCTTAGTGTAGCTTCTTTCGGTGCTAGAACCTGTTTATTCCTCTTCTAATAAGGGCAAAATACAGGCAATGTCATCCTTCATGCGCTGTGCAGTTTTGCAATATCAAACTGCATGCATTTGAAACTGAATTTTGAATGTGTAATACCCTGGTAAAAGTTTGCCAATATCAAATGCAGAAGTCTACTAAGTCTGTACTGAAACCCCATTCTCTGCTCTTTCCTCCTGAAGCTCTAATCTGTCACCTCCTGCATAATTGTGTTGCACACATCTTGGGGGTTTCAGTTCCTTTATGTTGTAAGATCTTATTACAGGTGTAGTTGATTTGTTTCCTGAGGTATCCAGCACAAGAGGTAGTCAGGGGCTTGGGAGTGTTTCATTGGTCTGGGACTTCTGTCATAGGGAAGTTTGGCAGACCCTCTGGTACCCAAGCAATTAGATGTGGGGAGTGAAAAGATTTCTGCTTCTGAAATCTATAACCCATCAAGTGATTTACTTAAATCCTATTGCAAAGAAAACTGGATAATCCAGTGAAAATCATAGGTGGTCTTAAGCTATCACTGCAGAGAAGAATGGTGGCTTGAAGATGCAGACAAAAAATAAAGATTGCAAGACAATTTCATTCTAAGTGGTTTTCCCTTCAAGTTCATGGGCAATGGTAGAAGGTGCTGGGGAGACATGACAAGATGATGGATTGCTTACCCTCTTTCTGTGTTTCATGACTTGCGCAGTGATTCTGGGATTCCCATGTTCCAGCATACTCCAGAACCTTCCAGGAAGACTGTTGCTCTTCCATTGTTAAATGGAAAAGGATTTTAAATGTAAAGTTTTACACAATTCTATATTCTTTTAATTCTATACAGACATTTCTAAAATGGTACAGAGATATTTTCATCTGGCTCTTTAGATGTATCATATCTGGGTATTGCTGTATTGCTAATTCGGAGCAGATATTGTCATTCTAGTGAAAGTGTTATGAAAATCATGGAATAATGCGGCCAGCTTTGCCATTTTAAGCATAAAACATGGTTTTCTTTTAAAATTAATGCAAACCTTCCCTAATACGATTACACTTGTGGGAACATTTGTCAGAGAGAAAACAAGCCAGCTAGGCATTTCTTTGTGATGATCCATTACAGTTCATTCTAAATCAGCTATAAATATTGTTCCATTAAAATTGTTATCTACTGCTGTCAGTCTGGGTGTTTCACAGATGAATCTTATCAGAATAAAGAGCTGACAGTACTTCTTAAAATGAACTATGCAAGTCAGGGTTACAGTCCATAACTTCCAGTGTCCTCCCATACCCTTAATATCTGCTGGGTGAAAACTGTTACTTAATTTGACACTTTCATCCATTTTCACTCTTGAAGGGGATAAGTAGAACTCGACTTTGTTTGAGTCAGAAGAGATAAAACTGAATCTGTAGCCTAGGAAATCTTGACAAAAGTATATGAGAGCATTATTTCAAAAAATGAAGAAAATAAAATTTCCAATTTGTTTAAAATACTTGAATGAAATTATATATATGAGGGAATATTGTGACAAGGGAAGTACTTACAGTAGTGTCTAGATAAACTAGTACTCTTTTCCGCTTTTTGAAGAGTGCATAATGGGAGATGATCAGTCACTGGTGGCCTCTAAAGTCCTATTAAGCCTCATTTGATCTACAGAATGCAATCATTTCTAATAGTGACAGTCTTCAGCTTTTAAAATGGAATTGAGTGTGTTAAGAGTAATTATTTTTCTACCTTTTTGCTGATCTGCTAAAGACCAGCACACAACTCTTGTTTTGTCCAGACACACATTTGTTCAACATTTTGTCAGTTTTTCTAATTGGAAATCACTTTCCATTTACATTTTTGGGGTTTTTTTGAAGCCAAAGCAATGTAAAGCAAGAAATGAAAAAGCAATGACTCCAGACATATGGAGTAGTGCCAAGTGTTAAGGCAAGAGAGCCAGCAGAAACTGCTTTTCCTCCCTCTTCCCCTGCTGCTTCTAGCCTTTTCCCCCTATGACCCTCAATTCTCACCTAAACAATACATGGGTATGGGTCCAGGCCACCAGGTGGGAAGTGAATTGGCCTTTCTCCAAAAGATAGGCTGGCCAAGTTCATAGGGAGACTTGATTTCTAACATTGCCAAATTTGAGTGAATGGTTGCCAGTCTGACAAAGGGAGGAAAAAAGAAGAGAAGAAAATGTCTAGATAGTAAGTAGTCATGCATCAGAGAATAGTTTCACTCCATATTGTTTAAGTGTATTAGTCATTGGATTAATATATTTGTCCAAAAATTTCAGTCTGAATGAGCCCTTGTACCTTTATTGCTTTATGCTTGCACTACTTCCCAATGGTTTCCAAATGGAACATTTGCTGCTGTTCACTGGCCCAAATTAAACAGAAGTCTTGAAGTTTGCATTTAAAGATTCATTATAGTAGGTGTGCATTTGTTAGGCTAAAGAGGGATCTAAATACTACTTTAAAAAGAGCATCACATGAGTAGCACACTTTATCATACTTACTTAGGTCCACAGTAGCATCCTTTTTTTAAAAAATAAACCAAAATATTATGCAGCGGTGAATGGGGAATAAAAAATGTTTGCTTGAAAGGCAAGATTTGTTGGATTCCACTAATAGGTCTGGTAGGATCTCTGAAGAAGGTCAGAACATCACTGTGAAGTCAGTAAGGGTACTGTCACACAAGGAACCTGCAGTCCTGTGGAGATGATTCTGTACTCCCAGGCTGGAAGCTGCACGCCCATCGTTCCCATTTCCTCCCTCTATTGAGAGTCCCTCTCCTCAAGGATGGAATCAGTGCACAGAAACTGAAATGTCACGCTTCCTATCAGAACAGACTGGATACAAAAAGCTGTTGACCGTGCAGGCGTGACAGGGTTAGGGAAGGCAGGTAAGGAGCAGATATCTGTGAATTCTCAAAGCAGGCAAA
The DNA here is from genome assembly GCF_027579445.1 of Ammospiza nelsoni. Taxonomy (NCBI): domain Eukaryota; kingdom Metazoa; phylum Chordata; class Aves; order Passeriformes; family Passerellidae; genus Ammospiza; species Ammospiza nelsoni. The sequence continues at coordinate 57,101,339 of NC_080669.1, read as the reverse complement.
TAAGATCAGGAATAGCATCTCTACAATTACATTTTTGTCCTCATAGTGCCTTGTAACTTTCTGTTTAGTGTTGCCAAGCACTCCAACTAATTATGAAGTTATTTTTTATTTTTCTTTTTCATAGGACTGGTTAGGCTGATTTTCAGTACCTATAAGCAATAAATAATTCACAATTCTATAGATGCCTTTTGCTGCTTGAGTAGTCACTTGACAACTTGTTAAATGGGAGCTGAGTAATTGGGAGCTGAGAAGATCCTATGGTAGCAAGAAAAAATCATATCATTTAAAAGAAGCTTATGAAAATATAAGGGGGAAAAAAGTAATGGATTTAATATCCTTCAAGCATAGTTGGAAGGAAAAAAATCTGCTCACTGTGCTGGTACAAAGGGCTCAGAGTATAGTTTTGGCAGTGAGAGCAGAAAGTGTACCCTTCAAAAATAGCCTGTTGATCCAGATAACCAAAATGAAAATAGTCATAAATAAGAGAGGTATTTAGTCATAAATAAGAGAGTTATTTAACTCCATATAGTTGTGGCATAATTATCAAAATATATAACATACTTTTAGGAAACAACTTAATCCGGTCAAATATACTAGCTGCAAAATGAAACATCTATATCTGTGATAAAGAGATCTGTTTGTTTCATGTTCTATAACAGACATTTACAAACAGCGTTGAATGCAAGAATCAATATTTAATCAAAACCTCCAACAGTTTGTCTTCAAGTTTCAGAGGTCAAGATCCAGTTCCAGAAAATACAATTTGAGACCCTCTGACACTTCAGAAAATAGGAAATACTGTACACAGTCAAGGCTGTCAAATGTGAAAAACACAAAGTCTGATTAGTTAGTTGTGCTATTGGAATATTGACTTTAATATACATCTGGCTGCTTTCTCCCCTTTCTAAGGAAATAGAGGAAATATCTAATCTGACTGAAGCTCATTTTGAAGACTCAGCTATCACTGTGCTGGAACTGCATCTCACAGTCTATCTCCAGTAAAAGGCAGCATTTGACTTCCTCAGTAAAATGACCTAGAAACAGAGCAGACCCAGATTAGTTCCCAGCTTGGTTGCTATCTTCTTCTCTCAGTATCTATCGCTCACTCCTTTCTCTGCGCTAATTCTTCCATATCACTCACTCCCTTCCCTGTGCTGATTCTCCATATCACCCAGGGTCACCATGCATCTGACAGTACAGACACGTGTGTATTTCACTCCTCACTTCTGTTGAAGTGTGTGTAAAATTATCCTGCTTGTCTTTGCTGGGTACTGAAGCAGGACTAGTTCCTACATCCAGTTGTTCCTTTGGGCAGGATTTGGGAGATCTTTGTGTCTCCAGTGATGCTGAAAGCCCTCCCACTGAGAGGAGGGCTTGCAGGGCAGAAATTGAGATTCCTCATCTGTTGTGATGAGTCTGTGTGAAGGCTGAGCTGTGTTGGTTCATCAAGAGCTGCTTCACACTCATAAACACTCACTACATGGGACATGTCAGAGATTTGTGCTTAGATTAGATTAGTGTCTTTCTGGTTGCTAAGGTGCATGGGCAGCTCCAATTCTTTCAAAAGCATCTTCTAAAAACATTTTGGTAGGAACTGGATGAAGTGACACACAGATCTTAAAATGGTGGGTGAGAGAAAGGTCAACACAGTCTGAAATCTCAATTATTAGAATTTAGCATACAGCTGTCATCTCTATTGTCACGTAACTTGTCAGTATGAAAGTTTGATTTGAGGCATTAACACATTACAGAGAATATATTTACTATGCAGCAGATAAAAATGGCTATTGATTTTTGGGGACTTTTAAATTTTTTTTTAAAACAAATTAAAAAATTAGGGGAAAATGAGGATGTGGCAAGGGAAACAAGAATCAATGTGAGAGCTGAAATGCTGCAAGAGAGAGGAGAGGAAATGAGAGAACAAACAGATCATGGAAAGCATAAACACAGGTAAAAAATGGCAGATGGTCGGAAGAGAAAAAGAGGGTGATTTCCAAAGTGAGGTTTTCAGACAAATTTCCAAGTTGCCATGCTAAGACATGGAAAGCTAGTCTGAAAGGTCACTGTAACGTTAAGCACATCTCTTCACAGAATGAGTCAGGTTGGAGGGGCCCAACCTCCCTGCTCAGGCAGGGCCATCCCAGAGCACACAGCGCACAGGATTGTGTCCAGATGGTTCTTGAAAATCTCCAGTGGGCAACTCCACAATATTTTTGGGCAATATCTATTCCAGTCCATTGTCACCCACACAGTAAAGAATTTCTTCTCCATGTTCAGGTGTAATTTCCTGTGCATGAGTTTCTTCCCCTTGTCTCTTGTCCTGTTCATCACCATGGAGGAGAGCCCAGTCCCTGCTCTGATCTCTCCCTGCCAACACTGACAGACACTGATGAGGTCCCCTCTCAGTTGTCTCTTCTCCAGGCTGAACAGGCACAACTCTCTCATTAGAGAGATACTCCAATCCCTTGATCTTTTTGCTGCCCACTGGACCTGCTGCAGGAGTTCCTTGTCTCGGTTGTACTGAAAAGCGCAGAACTGTGCACTGCTCTCCACATGTGCCTCACCAGGGCTGAGAAGAGGGCAGAATCACCTCCCTCTCCCTGCTGGCACTGCTCTTCCTGATGCACCCCAGGACACCATTGTTCTTCTTGGCCCCAAGGAAACACTGTTTGTTCATGGACACCAGGACTCCCCGGCCCTTCTCCTCTGAGCTGCTTCCCAGTTCCCAGCAGGCCAGCCCCTGGCCTGTACAGTGCATGGGATCATTCCTCCTCGGGTGCAGGACCCTGGATTTTCCTGTGCTGAATTTCAGATTGTTTTTCTCTGCCCATCTCTCGATCCTGCCAAGGTGCCTCTGAAGGGCTGCAGAGCTCTCTGGGGTATTGGCCACCCCTCCCAGCTTTGTGTCATCAGCAAATGTGCTGAGGAGGCATCTGCCCTTCCTCCAAGCCATTGATGAAAAATTAAACAATACTGGGTCCTGTATTGACCCCTGGGGACACCCCAGAAACAGGCCTCCACCTAGATCCTGTGCCACTGATTGCAATGTTCTGGGATTGCCATTCAGTCAGTTCTCAATTCATCTCACTGCCCTCTCATCCAGTCCACTCTTCCTGTTTTCCCATGAAGATGTTGTGATGGAGGCAGTGTCAAAAGCCTTGCTGAAGTGAAAGTAGACAATATCCACTGCTCTCCCCTCATTCATCAAGGTAGTTGTTTCATCACACAAGGCAATCAAGTTGGTCAGACATGATTTATCTTTAACACTGACTATTCGTGATCACCTTCTTGTGTTGTGCATCCTCCATAAGGGATGACAGGGGTCCTCCACGATGAGGGACTCCATCTCCTCTCCAGGGAAGTTGAGACTATAATTCCCTGGGTCCTCCTTGCACTTTTTAAAAAGTGAGATGATATTTTCTTTCTTCCACTTCTCAGGCACTGCTCCTGATCTTCACAACCCTTCAAAGATAATCATGAGCAGCCCCGTTATACCTACTAGCTCTCTCAGCACTTGTGAATGCATCCCATCATGTCCATAGCTTTCTTGTTTCTCTATCCTTCTCCCCATAGATTTTATTCCCATCTCTGTCATGTGCTGCAGCCACTCATGACTGCCCTAGTGCACACTCATCCTCCCCATGGCTTCTCACAAATTTGGCAGAAAAATAATCTAGAAAAATAGAGTGTAGTCTTCTGCTGAGGTGGGTTCTACTTCTTCTACTGCAGAAGAGTTCAGTCAGACCCTTAGCTGTCTCAAGAGACAATATTGCCTGGAATGGATATAAGGAGCGGGGGAGTGAAGAAGGAGAAAGGGATGGGATGAGGTGGGATGGGCATAATGATTTTAGTACTAGTAAGCCACATGGCAGGCTTAACCATGTGCAGAGATGCAGTCTGAGCCCACTCTATGTCCACAGTCATTTGTAGGAAAACTGGGTTACCACACTTTTCTATTGAAGATGAAACACAAAGCAATCTGAAAGCATATCAGCAGAAATCACAGCTCATGACGCTGCTGCAGTATTTGCCAGAGCAAGGTCCGTTAGAGGGAATGTGTGATGATACTGGTGGCTGCTCAGCAGAACCCAAGAGACCCTGATGCTGTGTAAGAAGTACTTGTCTATTTTCCCATTCATTTTCTTCCCTGCAATTCCACCATCAGTAAACTCAGTGAAAGGTCTTGCACTTGTTCAGATGGAGCCCCTAAATCATTTGTATTTGCTTCCCCCCCAGCAATCATAAAGACAGAAATCTGTACAAGACTTTTGCCAGACATTAACACTCTATTTTTGCTGAGCTAGGAACAAACCACATTTCTGTATGTGTGTTATTTACTAGTTTGAATTACTTGACTTTATCCTTAGGATTTGGATTCATAGTTTACTGGTTTCAATCACAGACAAAAAAACCCAAAAAAATCAGCTTCTGTTCATTTCATCCCCAAGACAAATCTTGCAAATGTGTTTTCAGTTCTCAGTGAATCTTCAGTAAGTGTGTTGAATTACAAGCCTGTTGCTTATCTGCAATTAGGAAAGCTATTAGTGAAGCATAAACCAAATTACTACAAATTATCTAATTGAATTAATTTTGTCAGTTGCAAACTGGTATAAATAATATTTTTTTGTATTTGTATATCTGTGATATACCCATCAGATACCTCCAAAGCATGACAACCCTTCTGTTTGGGAGTAGGATTACCTGGGACATATTCTTAGCAAATTAGACAAATTCACTTAAGAACTGCCACAGAAAGACTATGTGTTAATATTGTGGTTTTTTAGCAATGGGAAACATCCTTTCCAGACTTAGATCTAGGTGAATCACAAAAAGATTTTGTTCGTGAAGACTCTGGGCATAAGCGCCATGGCAATGAGAAGAGTTCCTCTTGTGTGGGATCAGGCAGACAAGAACTTCCAAAATAGTTAGAGCTGGGCATATGAATTGGTTTCCTGTTTAAAGTTTCTCCTGTATCTGTTCTTTCTCTTGCACATATCTGCTGCCACCCATGAGTCTCAGGTAATTTACACCTTTTTATCTTCTTCCTGTAGATTAAACACTTGACACAATCCTGCAATTACTGTTGCCATCTCAAGGAGGCAAAATCAATTATTAGGATGGGATGTACACAGGTGGATTGCACATATCTATGGCTTTATTTGAGGTGATCTTGAAGTATGGTTTTAATTTATTAATGCTGGCAATTAATTAAATATCACTCCTTATGTTTCTGCTTTATTATTCCATATTATTTTTTCTTTCTTCCATTTCAGCTGAGGTTGCTAAAGTTTGATCTATTTTTTATTTATTGTACTGTTGTGGTAAATTAAGAATACCCATCACCATCCTGGCAGAACATCACCTTAAAATGGCTGAACAGAGCATTGAAAAAACCAGTGATTGAATATGTAATGATTTCTTCTGAGAAAAGGACAGAAATTTCCTACCTGAACATGTAGGTTCACCACCTTTTGTATTTGAATCCACTTTCCACAATGACAGAAAATTTCCTCTGAAACTAAGGAAGCTGCATTTTCTTTTTGTAGTACAATGAAATTGGTTTTCTGCAATGCATCTGTTATGGTGACTTTTTGCTCAGTGTCTTGGGGCATATCTCATTGTATCATCAACTGTCAAGTCTTTTAATAGGCTTGGCCAGATTCTGCTCTGGACTAGTGAAAACCTGAAGTAACACCAGTGAAATGACATTATTTGTGAGGTTCAAATGCTTTCAGGATTTGCCTCTTTTACAACCAAATTATGATACATTTGGCCCTGTACCATTCATAGGTAATATTGATAGGCTAGGAAAAAAACATCTCTCAGACATTGTGAGAGTTAACATCCTGATAGAGCAACTTTAGATATATCTTTGCATAGGTCAGGTTTTTTGAGTATGGAATAACATTCTATGTCTCATAAGCCTCTACACTTATGTCAAAGAAAACAGGTTGGAATAAATCTTGAAAACCTACGATACATGCCTCTTATGCAATTGCTCCTTCATAAGAGTCATTTTCCTAAACACAGTATTAAGGGACAAGCCCAAATGCTTTCTCTGTGTCCTGAGATACGTCTTCAACAGTAGAACTGTGTCACTGAAATAAAAGAAGAACTTGATCCACGATCTGTACAGGAAGGAGATGCAATGTTACTTTGCCCTGATTTTGTAAGGTCTTTTGAGGTAACGTAAGAAGTAGATTCAAGCCTATTCAGCCACTGGAAGAGAATTCCTACTGCTTTCCAGCACTTTCATCTTCTAATACTTTCCCAAGTAGGCTATTCCAGAATAAAGTAGAGAGTGTAATAGAGGGTTTAAGAGCCTGTAAAAAGTCTGCCAGTTTTCAGTTAAGTTTTAGAATTCCTGGAGTGATATTCAGAGAAACCATTGCATGGGGATTTCAACAGTGACATGTGGGCTATGCTTCACTTCTTTCCTCTGTATCTTGGTTCATGAGGTTGGAAGCAGACCTTCCTACATTCGCTGATGCAGGAGATGAGGGCACATAAAGTAAATGTTTCTTCCTTTAACTGTGTTTTCTCGTTGTCTGCACTTCAAAGAAGAAAGAATCTAGCAAAGAATAGGGGTTTCATTTGACACAACTTTTCACTGACATACTCCTGAGGCATCACATAATTTTGGGCTGGACTTCCCATGTCCTTAGTCCTCTTGTGCTTCCATTACATTCCTTTGTGAATTATTGCCATTAGACTGCTAAGTAGTAGGTTTTTCTTCAAATTAGAGAGTATTGAGAGTCAAGTCTGAGCCTTGAACATCCTAGAAATTATTGCCTGGGGACTCTACTCTGCATCCCAAAATTTGTAAAAGTTAATTATAGCTGGTTTTAATTTTCAAGTCTGTTATTCCAACAACACTAAAGGGGGTAGCTGTCATTCTGTATATGCATCTCTGACAGTTTGTCAAATAGTTTGCTTTTATCAACTACAGTATATTTGCTGTAGCAGAATTCATTACTGTGTTGAAAAAATTCAAGCATTCATCTCAGGTTATCAAAGAAAAAAAAAAGCTAAACCAAACTGCCCCATAACAGGCAACATAATTTAAAATTAAGGATGAGAGTGGCCATATCATGGATGTGAGCAACTTCTATGTGACCTACTTTCTTCAGAGTACTTTTTATTCTAAAGTAATCTTTACACTGTCTTTTTCTCAACATTATCAGTGTCATTAATGCACCCTTCCCAGCAGCAATTCAGTAAATGATTTTGCTGATGATGCTGCTTCTTAGAGCTCCCAATGACTCATTGTCTGAAATGTTCTGATTAATGAACATGCCATACCCAAACCCCCTTCCTGTAAGTAACCTCAGTCCAATTCCAGCATTGGACATTGTTACATGGTGTGTGGAGAACAGATAATTGTATATTTTTTTAGACTAGAAGTTTTAGTAGACTAGACAGGGGAATGTAGAATCTTGCCATTAATTTCTTCATTGTTGTCTTTAAATTTGGTGAGACTTTGACCTCTTTATATCTACCATCCCTGTCATAATCTGTACTTAAAAAATATCTCCTACCATTCAAAAATGATAGGATAAATTCCTTCATTTACCACTAATGTTGTACCTATTGGCATCTAACATTTATCTTCAGTTTTCCCATGATCAGTGTAAACCCACTCCTCTTGAATCAGTCTGTTAACCTGAAAGATTTGCTTCTTTTCTCTGCATTATATTACTTCATCATTTTCCAGTCAGTTTACAAGCAAGTATCTGTAAACCAATTAATTTCTGCAACTCATCTGAATCAAGGGGCCATGGCAGCCTTAATCTATAAAAGTGTGACCCAGGTACTTGTATTGATAAATTCAATAAAATGTTGATTTGACAAATCAATATAAAACCTATATTGATAACTTAATCTCAGAAAGACTATTTTTGCAATAAGGCTTTAGCTCATAGCAAGAGTAGTGCCATGTGACTTGTAAGCGATTGCATATCTCACACTATAAATACTTCAGATAAAGTATCTTAACTGGTGACACTTTGATGTGGAAATCTGTTCAGTTACATCCTCACAGACTACTGCTCTCACTTCTGAGATTATTATTTTTAAATGAAAACTGTAGAGAGAACCTAATGAGGCTTTACCACTCAGCTCTCTAGCAAATGAAAGATTATTTTTGGACCTCTGACTACTTTATTGATAATTTAACCATTGATATTTCCAGATAGCACTGAAACTTTTCAATTCAGCACAAATTCTAGGATTTACCTAGGCTTTGAAGACCAAGAAAAACAAAACCTTCATTCTTTGTTAAGGAGAAATATAAAAATTATGGCAAGGAACTTCACTGCAGCAGTAGTCACTGCCAATGTTGATATAAAACATGAATGCCAGACCTCTAACAGATTTAGTGGGAAGCTGTTGGAATGGTATTTTTGACTAGCTAAAACTGGTTGTGGTTTTGGGGTTTTTTTGGTTTTTGTTTTTTTTTTTGGAAGATACAGATTCAGCAAAATCGAGTCTTCCTTTCAGAATTCATTGATTTCAGTTTGTTTCACCTTTCCAAAATGTATTTTTAAGGGAAAAAAAATTTGAAAATTAAAAAGTGGTTTGAAACAGTTTAAAAAAGCTTTTCTAAAGCCTTTAAGACAAAACCAGCTTGAAATAATACTGTTATTTTAGAACATAAACTATTATAAACAACATGTAAAGTTTCAAAACTAGTGGAAAACCCTGTGATAACCCAAACTGATCATGGGCATGATTTTTGTTGCTGTTAGTGAAATTTTAAGTGTTTCCCAACTAAAACAGAGAAAAATATCAAAATTACATCTCAAATCTTAATTTTTGCTCTTTGTGAAAAAACCTGATCTCTGAAGTATGTGGATATCTATACACTCTTTGAAATAAGAAACTATTAAAAGTACTGTTCTTTATCATACCAAAACACTGAGATTATATGTCAGTTAGCTTATTATCTTCTAGTAACAACCCATATTGATTAGTAAAGCAAGCTGAGTCTAGAGGAAAATAGATGAATAAGAGGACTTTCTATTAATAGTAATGTAGCAGTAATAATAGGAATAACATTATCTTTAGATTTTTTTATGTATAAACTGATGCTGGAGGTCAGTTAGAAAAAGGTCTTTTTTTAAAAAATATTTTTCTGTTCTTAATGTACTGTTCTCATGCCATGTATACATAGGATAGTATGAATTGTATTTGTTTCCTAAGGCATCAAAATACTATTAAACATGACAATAGAGTAAATATCTACCATCCATGAAGACAGTCAAAAATCTAGACATGCCTCTTTATTTGCTAGACTGCATATTTTGTGCTATCTATTTAGTGTTGAACTAAAAATAGAGGGAAATTCTGTCACATGAGCAAAATCCTCTGACCATTATGCATGGTCACAGGCCCATATTAATCTTTATTTTCCTTGTGATTTTCATTAATGAAACCAACAAAGACTTTGGTGCCAAATATGTAGCATGTACATTTTTAGTATAATTTAGAAGATAATGCAACAGACTTATTTCCTATCAGAGTTCAAATGTACTAAAAATGTTTCCTAGTGCATTGTTCAAATGAAGAAAGTAAATACAAGATTTAAGCTGTGACATTAAAAAATGTTTCTACTGACTTTGGCTTAGTTGGTGGTACATTTCAGAAGTGATTCTGGCTCCGGATAGGTACCCATACTTAATTATATATGTACTGGAAAACAAAATCCACACATTCCTTACTTAGACTGAAAAAACCTGGCAGAATTGAAAAGCAGTACCTGTAAGTACAGGATGAAATGTGATATAGAATATAAATGACATTAGTATATTGTAGAATATGTGACTCATAATCAGAAGGCAACTGGATATGGCAATAATGGATAAGGTATGTATATCTCTGGATTTAGGATAATAGTAATAGCAATAATCCTCAAAAGGAGAAGAATTATAGAAGGAATAATGCTATGTAATTTCACTAACATTGGAAATAGCTTTAAAGTCTATTTGTATCAGAAGCCACTATTGAATTTATTCTGGGATTTTAGTATTTAGATATATCGAAATACGTGTGTGGGTGCATGTGTACATATGTGTAGATTTTTTGGTGCATTTTTGTGGGGTATTTTCATTTATGTAGACATGCACACAGTTCAAAATCTGATACAAAATCTGAATATTGTGATATTTCTGTTGACTTGATTTTTCATAACATATGCATTTGAAAAGAGGGCTTCCTCATTAATTGAAAAAAAAAGTGTTTCTTTAAAGCAAGACCAGACATGATTTTGCAATAGTCATTTAAGATTAAAATAATTTCAAGTGGACAGTCTAAAAAACCCCATGTCATCCAGATCTGAAATGGATTTTCATCAAAAACAAAAATTTGGAAAAAGATTACATAAATTGCCCTGCAGGCTGTCTCTGTGCCATGTTAATGCATTTAATAATCTGCTGTCATTTTTATTATTGATCTACAGCAGGTAATTTTGCACTTTAGGTTTCTAATTTTGAGCAAACATACACTGACTATTCAGTATTCACTATTTTATACACTGAATATTAATTTAATTCCATTTTTATCACTTCTCAAGTAAGAATGAAGCAGACACTGTGCTGTTATTTAACTATCCTTATCTTCCCATTGTTGTTGACCATTTATTTACTGCATTTTACTTTTGTACTTATGTAACAGCATTAACACATTTGTGTTATTTTCTACAGTATTATATATATATTGGATGCATTCAAGACCTTGTATCAAATTTACAAAATATTTGTGCATGGCAATATTTAGAAGGCCACATAAATTAAACTTTTTTTAACCGCTAAATTAACTCTCTGAAAATCATTTGGTGAAGTCTTAGTCTAACATTGTCTGGGATCAAATGTATATTGTATTTCTTTGGTAGAAACAATATATGGTATCATAGTATCTTTCACTCTGCTGAAATTATTCTAACACTAATTAAGAATCAGTCTGTGTGGATTAATTGTAAGTATTATTAATTAGAAATACTAATAAAGATAGCAATATCTGCGAGGACAGGGAGAGGATGCTAACAGGTGGTGACTAGAATAAAAAAGAACAATTTTTTTTTTCCTAAGATTCTGTGCACTTTTCTTTCAAGTGCACGTATCAAAACACCCATGGATAGAGTCCTAAAATGAGAAAACTTGCTCCCATAATTTCCACTTTCCATGGTATCTACAGAACTAATTGTCATCTACTTGTAAAGGTTTGCTCGGTTGTGTGTATCCCAAATCCTATTACAATCAAAATAAATCATATCAGCTGAGTGGCTGATGCTACAGCACTGCAGTATAACCATGCACATGTTCATTCTTTGGCACCAGTTATGCTTTGCATAATCTCACTGAACTTTTCAGCTGTTGAAGATTCACTGGATAATACTCAAATTCCTGAAATATAATCAGCCTTTCACAAGACAAGCTGATTCTGTTTAAAGCCATTTTTTGTAGAAATTGTTATGAGAATGAAGAGTTGCAAAATTTGCAAAAGGACAAAGCCAAACCCCGGGCACCACAGAATCGCAGGATGGCTGGGGCTGGAAGGCAGCTCTGGAGATAACTGGTCCAGTTTTCTGCTTCCAGGAGGGCCACCTAGAGCAGGTTGATCAGAGGTCCCTCCAGTTGGGTTTCTTTCTCTTCATAGCTTCTCTGGACAACCATTTCCTGTACTTCACTTGTCTTACCATAAAAATAAAAAGTTTCTTTTTAAATAGAGTTTTGGGTGACTCTGTTCATGCCCATTCCTTGTTGTCCAGTAGCTGGGCATCACTGAGAACAGTCTGGCTCTATCATCACTGAAGTTAGTCCAGTCTGAACTGCTGAAAGATTGCCCAGCAGCTTCTATTTGCCAGCAGCATCGTTAAACACTGTTAAAGCCATAGAATTACTACAACTGGAAACAAATGTCTTATTCAGGTGTGACATTTCCACTGACTAGACAGATTGTACATGACCCTCTAGACAGATGTTCTGTTCAGTAATAAAGAACCATCTGCCCAAATATATTTTGGGATAGCTGACCTTTGTTCAGCCAAACTGCCCATGTTACCTACACACGGCTACACAGAGCCACCAACCAGACTCCCCACCCCTCTCTAGTTAAACAGCTGAGTCAACAATTACTGGTTATTTTCCTACTTGCTCACTGAGGATGTCCAGACCCTCTTCCCCTCACAAATCTCTTCTTCAGCTTCTTAATCCTCTTACTAGCACTGTTTGGATGTCTCTTATGGCAATATCAGCAGGGAGTGAGATATGGCACCTACTGGAATGTTCTTAGGTGGTAAGAACATACAATAGCTCATTAATTTCTACAAAACTTAGGCAGTGCTTACTCTTTTCCTACATTTCACAGAACTAAATGCAGGAGAAAGATTGAAAGAATAAGTCAAACTTATGATACCAGCCAGGTAAACCCAGTCAATATGTGCCTGGCATCTACCAGGTTTTGACTACAAGGTGATCTTGCTTACTGGCTTTTGTACTCACTAAACTATTGTATGAAGTCACCTACTATGAGAAGTAAACCTGAAATTTACTTTACAAAGTACAGATAGTGCCAAATAAATGCTGATGAAGTCTGGAGAAGGCCCTAGACATTTTAATGTCAGGCACTCAGCGCGATTCTGCCTAGCTGGAAGATCTCACTGCCAAGTCAGAATGCCTGCACATATCTGACATCAATGTTATTAGAAAAAGTTTAAAAAGAGTGCAAACTACATAATGCATGTGATTTTTTCCAACAGAAGGAAATCAACTCGTATGACTGTCATCATTTCTTTCTGCTAAATGAGACCACCTTGGGCTTTAGGAATTATTTGTAAGGTGGAGTCCCTTTTTAGATTATGGTAAACTGGCCATCTTGAAGAAACTTGCAGCAATACTTAATCCAATTTTGTACATTAATTTTTTTCCCGTAACTTTAAGAAGCACAAATATTTTTGAATGAGAATTTAATATTTACATTTTTGATTAATCAAAAACTCTTATCATCATGTGTGGAGTGAGACATTTACCTTTCCATTTGTTTGACAAGAATATTTGCCAAATTTTGGCCACTGCTACCAAGACCATACTGTTTCATGTTTGCCATTTGATAAGCATGTGTCTCTGCAGCTAAAAATGCTGCTTTACTGCAAAAGTCAGCAGGTAATCAAGATAAAAGAATGGAAGGAGGTGACCACCTCTTGAACTGAAGAAATGAAATTGGTTATCATTATAAGTACACATCTCACTTGCTGGGGATTGAAGCTGTCTTATTTTTTGGTTTTAAGCAGAAGATTTAGGGTGAGTACTCTGAAATGAAGGATCTACACTCTAAACCCCATGTTCCATTTTATCTCTTTTTGCTTTCATTCAATGCGTGACGGAGATACTGATTTCCCCCTTGTAAGAATGCAAGTACAGACTGTTAAGGAATTGAGGATGACAAATATTTTGTCATAACTCTGTAAGTAGCAAAGGGATTTACAGGGGTTTCCAGAGCTTTTGTCCCATTGAAAAAAATTAATTTGATGGCTGTTGAGAAATTCACATCTAGCGTTTCTACAAAGAAATGCCCAATGCTGTTCTGACTATATTTCTGCACATCTACAAAAGGCAGTTCATAGAAAGTTATAAAGTTAGAAAACCTTTTGATGATGCTAACATTTTCTGGCCAGTGATAAAATGTCTGTCAATTAAACAATAATCATCAAATATTGAATATATCCTCTCATACATGTGGCAGAGTAAAACCTAAACCTGAAATGAGTGTTATTTTCATTTCTACTTGTCATTACTGATGTCACATGAAGGAGACCCTGTGTGGGAGTACTAGATGCCTTCTATGAGCAGAGTTATCTCTTCCCCTCTTCACAGGAGGATTGCAGACACATGCCTGTTCTGTTTTCCATCCTCCAGGGTAATGTTTCTTCAGGGACCATATTTTGCAGGGCCTATTTTAGTCTTATCTTCATTCTATGTTTGTTCATGCTGTCTGAGTGAGTAGGCCAAAAGATTTCTGATGTCTCTAAGATACTCAGTAGAATCAGGAAGACCAGAAATGTATCTCCCATATAGGCTTTTCAAAAAGAAAAATAAACTTAGCTGACTGCATTAAATTTAGAAATAAAGATATGAATGAATTTTGCTATATTTTGTTTTGCCATACTGTAGAATTAAATTAGTAGCTAAAAAAAAATGCAGTAAACCTTAACATTTCAAGATTACAACAAAAAGCTACATGTAGAGTGGGTGCTAGTGAATACATCCATGACAATTTGTGTTTCTGGCATTTATGCTTTTACAGGTACACTCTTGATTCTAGCAAGGGTTTTCTGCCTAAAGGGATATTTAACAATGATAGTTCAGAGCTTGTAAATGTGAATACCCGTGGCCTTATCTTTACTAGTATTGCAATGCACAAGAAATAAACTTGTAGGCTACCACTGGCCTATGTGCTCAGTTTCTCCTACACTGTAATGTTAGTATTGGTAAAAACAACTGGAATTATGCCTACAATTGTTCCTTTGAATTATCCCCTTTACTGAAAGTTATTCTTATGGATGCTTAATTTTTTTGCTGTCATCTCAATCATAATGCTGTAAAAATGTTTATTTTAAAAGAGAGTCAATCTCAGCCTTTGAAATGGATAATTTAATTTAGTGTCATGATATATTTTTTCCCTTTGAAAACATTTCCTTTGCTTTTTCTGTGAATCCAACTCAATTTTCCAAGCTTATGCCTATTTTAAAAGATGTTCTCATCTCATGGACATCTATTGTCAATGCCCCATGGTTCACCTCACATCAAACAAGCATCAGCTGTCCCTACAGAAGGTCCTGTCCTGTCACTGCAGGGGAAGTAGTGCAGATGTACAGAAATAAGATACACCAAATGGTCATGGCCACAGGCCATATGGAAGAGGTCTTCGTGGGCCACATCTGAAGCTGTTTTAATCAGCTACAACATGTTGGCTTTAAAGGGGGATATGTCATCCTACACTGGCTAAGGATCGACTCCAGAATGAGACATGGCTGGGAATCTCCTTTAAAGCAGTATTCATGCATAATATGTATAGCTGTCTCACTGCCAGTTAAGTAATATACAATTAAAGGAACTAGAATAATTAGAGGATTGGTTTTTTTTTATAACTTTGGGGGGCGGGGGTCGTTATTTCATCAGATAACCTTTTTGTTTACAGACATTTGTAGTGTTTTACTTCTTTTCCCCTATACCATGTGATTTTACTTTACTTCCTTATCCCTACACCATACGATTCAATGCCATGCACAGATATTTGACCTAGCTGTGAGCAAGGTTTCTTGGGTGCTGGCAGCATCATGGCCATTTTCTGATCTGAGCCTCCTTGGAGTGGAAAATTAGCCTCCTGGCATTATTCCACTAGTTTCCCAGTATGGTTTCCTCAACTGAGGCTAGTATCTGCACAGCCCTGTTCTACTTTTGATCAGGTTCAGATCAGGAACTACAAAATTTTGAGAAGCGTCTACATCTCTCTGTATGTCTTGAGGTTAGTGATAGAAACTTCTGTCACTGAAGCTTTGGATTAGTGAGAAATAATAATAAAAAATCCTTTTGGAAAAAAATAGACACATCTGTTACAGTCTCTGCTTTTTCTCTTTTGTGCCACAGCAGTAGTGACCCCATTGCTGGTTGTATTTCAGACTGGCATTAAATTAATAAAACAATTTATAGTTAACATCTGGTCTCTTTTCTTCTTGTCTGTCACAGACCATTCTGACCCAAGAGCATTGCCCTGGTGGGTGGTAAACAAGTACAAGAAAAAAATAAAGCATTCCATCTGCCTCCTTTTATATTTGCCCATAATTTGTTTTTGAGTTATGTATTCACTAAGCAAAGACAAGAGCTTAAGTGTGGTCAAGAATGTATAGCACGATAGATTTAATTAATGGCACAACTTCCATAAACACAGTCTCATAAACTGCAGAGTAGTCCTGATGCCAGGCAGCATGGTCTAGGAAAAAAAAAAAAACCTGTATCACAGCTTTTAGTCTGACAAGGAACCTACTTGGAGGCTTATTTTATTAGCTCCATGCCACTATGGAAATAGAAGGAGAACTCAATGTAATTCAGTGAGGGTTGCTCTAACCCTGCTGCCAAAAGTGGATTTGTAAATGGCCAGGTGCTGCTAGAAGGTGCAAAGAGCCAGAAATAGTCTTGTGGTACACTTGCTGAGAGAATTTGAAATTATGTTAAGTGGAGAAATTGGAGAAATATCTTGGGAAACGTAAATTTGTATTTGACGTGGGCAAATGTTAAGTCCCAGCCCTGGCAGGTATAAACAGTGAGGCAGCTGCAGGACAGAGCACTGGTGCTGTAGCTGACCACAGGTTCAGAGGTGTGTGGATTGTAAATTGGATGTGAGGCAGCACTGATACATTACAAGGTAAATATAATTCTGGAAAACAGAATAATTTAAGATGAGCAATGGTATAACCTTGTCCTATGCAAAAGGAGTAACACATTAGTATAGGGTTGGCCACTTCACCCTGAGAGACACTTGGACCACTTGCAGACAGTACAGTGGGACACAAATCCTAGAAATGCAGAAAATATTTCCTACAGAAAGACAGAGATTCAAGATTGTTTAGACTGAAGAAGAAATGGTGGAGGAGGTGTATATGAAAGGAGTCTCAGCTTTTTAAGTGAAATAGTAGAATTTTATTGATGCAACAAAGATTCAGACAAGGTGTCGGGAAAACTTTGTGACTTGAAAGATTGTGAACCTCTATACAGACCCCAAATTCTGAATTACGGTGGTAAGGCTGGTCTTATTTTGTCTGTATGAATGGATCAAATAACATCTTCTAGGGATCCTTCTAGCTTAATGTTCCAAGGCCCTGACAGCAAATTTTTCAATTACTATACTTCACCTATTACTCAAAAATGTTCCTTTATTAAACAAACACAGAGTAAAGATAAAGGTGTAGACAGCTGTATTAACCTTTTTGCTCCTTTGGTTTCACTCTGTCAACAACTCTAAGCTGTTCATTTACTTAAACAAAATTCTTCTATAACTAAACTATGCATCAGCCTGTACATGCCTTACAATGCTGGCGCTTGCCAGTATCTCACTACATTTTTGTTCATTATGACTGATAAGCCAATTATCCTTCCTGGAAAATTAACACTGCGAAAACTGTGGTTTAAGCTAAAACACAGCAGAGTAATGACAGTCTTGGTGGTAAATTTTAGCTGTTTTAAAATTACAGAAGAAAACTGGTGGTCCATTAAGAGTTTAGAAAAAGGCTAAGATGCATACATTGGTTTCTCTGCTTCTGGATTGAAGGCACTTGAGACAGTAATTCGTGTTCAGATTCAGGTGTTTATTATTTCTTATCTGTAAAACAGTCTCACTACTGTGAGTTGGGCAGCTTTTCGTCAGAAGGCACAAAATGGCCAACAATGTCTTGTTACAATGTCTTTTAAGACTAAACCATCCAATTAAGAACTGACACCTAGACTATTTTCCCTTTTAACCCAATAACTGATCCCACAGAGCCCACAATGTGGACTTTTCTGCCCAATTACAAAATGCCACCCAAACCCAAAAAGAAGGGGGAAGAAGAAGCATGAGGAAGAAACCCAGGAGGACACCCTGTGCCCTCCATCTTGCTTCCATCCACAACATACTAAAAATCCCAAAACCTAAATTTCCCACCAAGTAATACACCTACAGTACTCTCTATAATCTATTTCACACTTCTGTGGATTCTAGTCTAGCTTGAAGTCCAGGAAACTTTCTCCATGAATGAGGGTCAGGCAGTGCTCCCCTAGGGGTCAGGACACCCCAGAGTGGAGAGAGAAATATTCCTGGTGCCCTGGGTTTCCACATTCCATGAAGATGATAATTGCAATAAAATAATGTAAGTCTAGTTGTCAGTGAAACACATATCTATATGTAAAGGTTAAGCAACCACACTCAGTTATTTTATATTTATCAAAACATAGGATAAAATAGGATAACAGCCTTATCCTATTCTACCTGCAAACTTTAAAAACATCTAGATACTATGAATCTGGGCATTTGTTTAGATGTCTCCTCTCTCTGGCATGAGGGCAATGACTCTGCAGCTTTTGCTGAAATTTGTCCTGACATTCACATGAATTATTCCCTTGCAGGAAGTGAGCTATGCCTTTTGTGACTGAGAGAGATTTTATCTATTCACTTATGCAGCTGAAACACCTCCTCAATAGCTCGGGAAGGCACACCAGCCCTGGAACAGCCAACTTTATTGAATCAGTCTTTATATATTTGTGTGGGTGCCTCAGATAGTGCTCTAATAGTGCACAATGTGGAATGCAAATGGCAACAATAAGCTAGAGAATTTGTAGGCTATTTAAATTCCTCAAAATAAATGTTTTACTTGGAAAGCTCTTCCAGCTATGGAAAAATGTTCCTGCAAGTTCAAAATCATTACAGAGTCTGAGATTATTTAAAATTATTACCTTTTTTCTTTTTTTGCTCTTTTTTTTGCCTGCAATTACAATTGCTGTTTGAAGTGCTTTCAGTAAATACATCACATTTTATTTTTCCCTAAAACAACATAATTTTTAATATAATTAAAAAACTTAATTCCTTTGCAAGTCTGGAGTATAAATCTGAATCAGAAAATGCAGATAGGAATACTGAGGTAATTAAACAAAGTGCTTTTAATGGTCTTTTCTCCCCCTAAGTTATTACAGTCTTACTCAGTTTTTCTCTAAAATGATAAATTATTTAACTTCATTTGGCTGAATATAAAAATATTATAAGAATGCTATTTCTTTAATGAGTCTTTAAAAATACGTTTGATAAACTCACTGGGTTGTTCAGAGGTTTTGGAAAGTAATACAACTTAAAGAAATTACATTAATCCAACAATATAATTTCTAGAGAAATAACTTTTTTTAAAATTCTCACTGTGAAGACTTGTCAAAGAAATATTTCATTTTTCATACTATCTTTTACAAATTCTTGATTAGTTAAAGGAAAACCAAAATATTAATTCATAATGTTAGATAAATTCTAACTTACATATGGATTTTTTTTTGGCTCATTGAAACTATTATAATTCTAAATATAGCCAAAACTGCATAGAAAAAGATGTCAGATATCAGAAATAAAAATATGATTTTTATAAATTTATTATCATATGAATTTGTTGAATAAGTTTTGGTAACTTTGGGTTCTGTATTGAGAATATTTCTTAAAGACATCATGTTTTATAAAGTCAGTTTTATGTTCAAAAATGACTTATGTTTTTATGAAGGAAGAGCCATTTTTGAACCATGTCTAAAATATATTCATCAAGAATTGATGTGTTGCTACTTTGACTTATATTCCATTCCACTTCAGAGTGAAAACCAAAAATATTGAAACTCTTGTAGAAACCATTTTTCAGGCTTATTAAAATGAAATGGTTTAGGTTACAAAAATTAAATTTATTGAATCTCTTCCATTTAATTATAATGTGATTTCAAAAATGTTGCTTATGACCTCTCTCCTCATCCCAGTCTCTCTTCTAAGTGTACAGCCCTGGCAAATGTTCCCAGGGCAGGGGCACAAGGAGTGGATGGTCCATTAGGAACGGGGCATGCTGAACTCAGTCCTGTCACTCTTGGTGACTTTCAAACTTCTGGAAAAGGAAAGACAAATCCCTTAAGTACAGCAATCCTGAGCAAGTTGTTCTTTTGCAGCTTTTTTTGGTGGTGACAGTGAAAATGAAAACCTTTCTTCATTTGACAAGGCTTCATATCAGTTTTTGAGTCCTGTCTCTGAAAGAAAAAGAGCTGGAGTTTGGAGTTTTCACTGTACTGTTATATAACTTAAAGTCCCTGTGATTTGTCAGAGGTTTGTGATTTATAAGAGAAATTCAAGTTCAACTGCAAAATATGTGGTCTCTTCTGCAGAGAATCTTTACGTACTTGCGGGTTTCTTAAACATTCTATATGTAGTGCCAGGGAGAAACAACAGATTATCTCAAACACTTATGAAAATACCCTGTATGTAAACTCCATGTTTAGGCCAATTCAGGTGACCCATTCTAGAATTTTCTCTGGATACTTAGGATAAAGTTCATCTCACCTGAACTGGCTAAAAGTCAGGTGTCAGATCTAAATTCACAGCATTAAAGCTCTTGTAGTCAGCGGAGACAAGCAGATTCTGTAGAACACCCTTTACTTGTTAAATAGGTATGCAAAAATGCAGGAATCAACCCCCAATACGGATTTTGGGTGATAGGAGTCAAGTGAGATGAATCCCACTGGTTTTGCTCTTTTTATTTGTATTTTACAAGTTGTATATTTATGAACAACTTCATTTTGTGTTCTCACATCTTTGCTATAGATGACATCCCTTCTATATTTTATTGGATAATCTAACTACTATTTTAACAATAAAATTTAGGCTGTACTGTTGAATTCAGTGCCAGGGAATACCTGTCCAAGTTTTCAAATCTTTCATTGTTAGAGATGGCTGGGAAGTCTCCACACCTGCTAAGAGGTGTCAAACATCCAGAGACAGGACTCACAAAAAAATTATCTCTATGAAACATATCTCAGCTCCACTTTTTTTTGCAGACTTGATGGCAATATAAGTGTTTTACTGCTATAGATGGGATTTCAGCAACAGATTAATTCTTCTGGGATCCTGAAAGTGTTTCTGTGTTTACTGGACTTCTGACCTGGCATTCAGAAATGGAGGTCCCCTGCCTCAGTTACTCTGGATGCAATAACTTGTTCTTTTAGAGGCCATGCTTTAGAGTGTATCCTTGTTACATTGGAGAGGTGTAGGGTTATATTTTTATTATTGTTATTGTTATCAATAGTAGTAATAATATAGTGAACATCATTATTCTGATTTTAAAGAAATTTTATATAGTTTATTGAATGATATTTTTATTGGACTGTAAACATTCAGTGGATGTTATTCTGATTGTAGTGCCTTATTTTTAGTGATCCTGTGAAGGGTAACCTGACCTACACTACCATATCAGATTTTTGGCACTTGCTCTTAAATAACCTTAGCAGATTAAAACATGGTCTAACAGGAAACTGGCTAGAATTGCAGGTACTCCATGCACAAAGACACCAAAATGTTGGATTTTTCTCCAAAATTTTCCTAAATATCCCAGGAAACTTAATACTACGTATGTAATAGAAATCAGCATAATGTATTTTTCTCACTAGCTGTCATACATGCAATATAAACTTGGGAGGTCTAAATAAATTAACAAAAAATTTATATTTTTGGCAGGAATTTTAGTGTACCCAGTGACCCTTTTTTTTTTTTTTTTTTTTTGTAATTTTGATGACATTGCAATGGAATGCTTATTTAAAGTAGTTGTGTTCACAGTGATTTTTTAGATGATTGACTAGGCAAGAAACTCACAAAACCATTAAAGCTCAAAGACAAACCTTGGTGAAAGGCATCATAGAAAAATCCACCATGATTCAGTGAGCTGTATAGAATGAGGGGAATTCAGATGAAACTCTGACATCAGGTAAAGGAATATTTGATTTTTCCCTATTTTATAGGCGTAAGAAATTACCTGCATTATGCAGATAATATAAGTAAAAGCTCTTGGGACAAGCTTGCAGAGCGTGTCAGACTCAGAAACATTTCTGTCTTGCAGACTATCTGGTCAAGCTGTGCAAACATCAGCTCTCCAGAATTTTCTAAGTTGCTTCCTTTGATTTTTTTTATCAGTTCTACATTTCTGTTAAGTAATTACATGCAGAATCTGAAATACGATGCAGTATAAATGAAAAAAATAAAACCAAGCAATTATTTCTGGTAAATAAAAATTCATGTGAAAATTCAAACCTCCCTAAATTTGTCTTAGTTTTTCAGGTAGCTCATATGGGAGACAGACAGTTTTTTAGTTTTCTAGAGGTAAGTTTCACCATGAAGACTTCATTCATTCATTCTCAATTCAAGAATGAATAGTAAGAAATTAATAATATAGATGATAGCTTGAAAAAAATGTCTTTGGCTTGCCATTTCCAAAAAGCAATTTATGGAGAATTAAAGGAATAGAAGGAGATGCATATAACAGTCTAAGTATATCTTTTTAGTGACTTAAAAGGGTATGAGAGTTGAAACTCAAACAATCAGAGAAGAAATGCAAGGGGTAAGGAAGCTGGAGATATGAATTCTGAGTAAGAAACGCATTTTTTCAGAGAAGCTGTTCTGTGGTAAATTGAAGGAATTTTTAGAAAGCATCTTTTTTTTTTTATTATTTTCCAAGGACAAAATTAATTTCCTTAAAGGTCTGTTTTCCTTCTGTCAACGGAAGAATTTTGTTGAGCTTCTTAGCACCTTCAGTGGGTAAAATATGTTCCAGGGCACTACTATCAAGCAAATGTTGCTGCCATTTTACCAGCAGAAAGAAACAAAGAATATTACTTTATCAATAAAATTGAAACTTATGTTTATTTGGGGATAACTAAAAAGAGGAACTTTTGCTGCAGTTACTCTGAAATTCAGCAAAATTTTCTCAGCTTACACAGAAACCTGTTGACAGCTACACAAAAATGAGGGCTCTCTTAATAGGAAAGATGGTGTCATCATGCTCCAGACTCTATGAGAAAGCAGAAAGATTGGAAAGACCTTTTTGTCTGTTTTGTGGGTGACCTGTCAAAGAAGAGTGTAGTACTTAATTTATCAGCCTTAGTAATTGTCCTGAAAGCAAATATATCATTTTTCTGCTGCCCATCTAATGTGGCTTCTAGGAAAAATTATGGTGTAGAGGAACAAACAAAAGATAATTTCAAACTGTCTTACAACTAAACAATACATTTTTAAGATAAAAGGTAAGCTAAAGACAAAATTTTGATAGGAATATCTGTTTTCTTTAGTTTTTTGGGGTTTTTTAACTTCATCAGAGAGCTCAGAGAGGATTTGCCAGGAAAAACAATCCAGTGAAAGTGGTCAGATTTTCAAAAGATACTTAGGTCCTCCATGCCCAGTGATGGTGAGAACTAGCAACTGAAATCTCTTTAAAATATTTTATGTGTAGTAATTTTAGTATTACAGATAATTACTTCAGTATTTTATCTGTAGTGCTGTAGTATTTTTCATTTCTTCCAAAAATAAAAATATAGGCACAGAGACAGTGAATATTTCTAGAATTGATTTTCTGACAAAAATATGTAACTACTCAGGAATTGCATGCTGATGTACTGATAGATGTAGCAGAAAAATGTCATGTCCTGGAAAGGTTTTTATTGCAATTATTTAGTTTTTATGTACTTAGATCCTTTCCTGCTTTTGAAACATATTCTGAGAAATTCAAGAAGCACATTTGAGCTGAATATTTACATTGTCCTTAGCCTGTTAATGTACCCACATCTTGGGATACTGGGATTGTGGCAGGAGAGGTGATGGTACCTAATGATGTGCAAACTTACATGAGTTATATATAAACCATGACAGGAAAGTGTTTTGAAGCTAAGACTAACTCCTGGGTGATAACTTAGGTCTGCATGCTGCTTTTAAAAATTTCTGACACTGGGTTCTGTCTCTCAAAAAAGGATACTAAACAGTTTTCCCACAAAATAACATGGCTGTAAATAAGAATTTACATTGAGATTTATATTTTGAATTGTGCAATCCTATCACAAAGCTTCTCTCATGCAGTTTTGTGCAGTGTGTTTTTCTATCCCAAGGGACACAAAGAAATCTTTCTTTAGGAAGAAGTTTTAAGAATGAAACAGAAAGAAATGTATTTTGGATTTTTCAAGCATTGTAAACCTGACTCAGCAGAAGACAGATGTCTGAACATTGTACAAGATCTCTCTCAAAATACCAGCTCATCCTTAAAATATTGACTGTCAAGCAAGTTACATTTTTCTTACTTTCTTTGGTTTTCTTAGGACATTAATAGGTGCACGTTGGTTTCTGCTTTATATCTTTTTTACAGCCTCCCAAACATGCATATGGACATAAAAATAGACATTAATTTATAACCAAAACCGTAATCAAAACCATATTCTGTCCATTTTTTTGTTCACCAGACACATGAAACTCAAAGGGTCTTAATACTTGTATAGAGATGGTGATTTCCATGCTTGATCTTTCTACTTCTTGGGTGATGATCTTTCTAGTTTCTAACCCTTAGAAAGTTCACTAAGGTAACTCTATTATTTCTTCCTTTTTTCTGACTGGAGTCTATTCTGCCAAATATTTTTTCCATTGTTGCCATTGACAGGTCCTTTTAAGTTGCTATGACTCAGGATAGCAGAAGCTTGGATAAAATCTCATGTTTTGTAGCTGCATGCAAAATTTATCTTCACAATTTAACAGCAGAGGAAGAAAACTGCAGTGTGTTTAAATAACCTGTCCTTTCTGCTTCTCCCACCTTCTGAAAGATTGCAATGACCTTACACCAGAGAGTGAGATAAGACCAATATCAAATCACCACTGTAGCCATACACAGGCATTTGGAAATCTATTTTTCTCTCTCTTGTCATGTTTTCCTTGATCTTGCCAGGACTATAACTCACATGCAAAATTTCTGGGACCAAATGGATCGCATCTTAGGAGAGGTTCTGTCTTGTTCTTGTTGTTGTTTTGGTTTAGTTTTTCTTTCTTTTTTTTCCTTTTTTTTTTTTCTTTTTACAAGTCAATCCCTACTTTGAATGCAAATCCACAGCTGCAAGGTGTTCAACAAAAGCATTCTGCTAGTATTTTTGATATATCTCTCCTTCTACATATTGCTCAGTCTTGATACTCCTTTGTTGCTACTCTGTTATCTGCAAGCATTTATGCCTGCAAACAACTGTCATGGAGAAAAAAATTATTCTGGTTCTGAGGACCAGCCCTTGACTCGATGAGCTGCTTTTTAGGAAGTTTCCATGAGCAGATATACTTTCCCTGCTGCCTTTATGGCGAGAGGCAGAGCTGATCCCGCCTAGGGCTGCTGGCAAGGATGGCTCTGCAAACATTCATTAGCATGACAAACAGAGTACTGAGGCAAAATGAGGACAAAAGGATTGTGCAAGCAGCTTTAACTGGGGTGAAAGCAATACTCTTACATTTAAGTCATTTGTCTAGCATTTTAGTATCACAATTCAATATCGCCAACAATAATTTGCAGTAATAGAAGTCAGATAGTGCCAGGCTTAGAAGCAAATATAGGCCTGATAAGGAGATCCATCAAAAAGAAGGACATCGGTGAAATGTGAATTATTCACTCTTATCTACTTACTCTTCTTTATTGTATTTTTATGTCTTTATCTATTCTATTTCATCCCCTCACAAAGAATAATTGGAAATGACATTTCTATGCCTGTAACTATGAGAAAAAATACGCAAAATTAATTCCATTAGAAGTAAACAACAATAGTACTGTCCTTAGGATCTCATTTCATGTTGTCCTTAGGTCTTAAAGACCATCAGCAGAGATAAAATTAAAAAGCCTGCAGAAACTGGATCTCACTTTCATATTGAGTTTACTTTAGTATTGTTTCACTCTTGTAGGCTGTGAGTGACTGCACGTTGAAGGGCAAAGAAGGAGAGGGGGAATGAACGAGAGAGAGGTGACTTTCATGTAGTTGGATACCTATAAAAGGCTGAACTGGAATTTCTGTTGCAGCAAGCTTTTATCAGCCTGCCTTTATTATCTAAGCAGCACCAGCAGCGGCTTGATTTTTATAGAGTTCAGAGCATAACTGAGTGAGTAGTATTTAAAATCTTAGAAGTAATTTTCATCAGAAAAAGACTGATCAAAACAAAAATATTTTGTAGAAAGTCACCAGTTCTGATAAGTTTCTCATTAGCCTTTTTGTGCATTCTTAAACGTTTTGAAAGTTCAGAATGTTCTAGCAGCCTTCTTGAGAATTAAAGTCCAAAAGTAGGCTTTTTACATAATTGGATTACAGATATTTCTGCTAGTTACAGAACCAAAATATTGAAAAAGTGAGATAGGAATTATTTTGGTGAAAACATGAATCTTTTTTAACCACAGAAACAGTTTTTCTACTCAATTGAGATGACTCTATTAAATATGAGAATTAAGAGGAATGTAATATTAGCAGATAATTTACCAGTATACTGAAGTTATAATTTTTTTTTTTACAAAAGACTAAAAGGTCTTGTATTGGGAAGTTTCTTGGGGAAATATGGAAGAAATTGCTTTCATATTCAAGTATTTTTTTGAAGAGGCGATATAAACTTTTGCTAACGTGATGAACCTCACTGTTGTGGAACAGATTCATGAGATGCTTGTTCTGGAAGGAAGCAGTGAAAATTGGCCAGTCCAGCCTCCCCAGTGAAGCCAGCTGTGAGGTCACATTAGGTTACTCAGGAACTGGCTGAGTCTTGTTTTCTATGCTTTCTCAGAGAGTTTGGAGCATGATGACACCATCTTTCCTATTAAGAGAGGCCCCAATAGGTTTCTGTGCTACTTGAGAAAATTTTGCTGAATTTCAGAGTGACTGGAGCAAAAGATCCTCTTTTTTGTTATCCCCAAACAGCATGTCCAGGGATGGATACTCAGCAGCCCCTCTTGACAGAGAGCCTCTCCTGCTGCAATTTGTGTCAGCAGCCTCTTGTTCTCACTGTGCACCTGGGGTCTCAGGTAACCAAAACCAGGTCCCAGATCACTCCCCCAGCCTTCTTCAGGCACTTTCTCAGACATTCCTACTGATTTTTACAATTCATGAATGAGGACCAGCTCTGAATCTTGATGTGAATGTCAGTGTGATTTTTGGTTTGACTCTAGAGCAGCACTATGCAAAACCTGTTCTGTGTTTCCTGCATGGCCTGAGAAAAAAATGTTTCACAATATGAAGGTAGCTGCATGATAATGTGGCATGGAGGTACATGCCAGAAAACCTGGGTTTGGTAACAGAGGCTCTAAGATCACTCAGCCCTCGAAGAAAGAGAGAGAGAAGAAAGAGAAGAAGGAGAAAGGTGGCGACAGGCTTATTTTCAGTTCAGAGTAATTGCAATAGATTTTTTTCTTGTAAGTGTACCAATTTTACCATTGATTTAATACAAGCAATTGATATGATGCACTACAGGGAAAAAATTTTTACTTCAGGCAATATTTATCTAAGGAAATATTTAGGGCAGCCTTTTATGATATTGATGCTGCTAAAACAAGCCTAAAGATATAGCAGTCTGGTGGAAGAAAAGCAAAAAGCAAAAAGCAAAAAGTTTTATATATAATATGCTTAGAATCAAAATATATCTGTACCAACATCCAGCCTGAAGTGATTTGTCTTCTGAATAATGGGATTAATAATGAAATGGCCTAGAAGCACTCTGATGCTATGCTTCATATTCCTTAATCTGGCCCAGTTATCTCTACATATATGTAAAGAACACATAGAAATTATCCTGACAGTGGACTATATGACCACAATGAAAATGAGAAAAAACAATTACACCATCATCAAAACATATAAAACAAAAAATAATTTTTAGATCCAAAAAGCATGTTCTTAGAGGAAATTTTTTTTTTTTCTGAAAATGTATTTTTTACAGAAAGTAGTATAGTAGTACATATACAGAAAATTCAAGACCTTACTTTCTCTAAGTTATAGGTTTTCAGTCTACTTTCCAAGACTTTTTTCTCCTCTCAAAGGAATTCAGCACATGTGACTTCTATGAAGCCTAATATTCTAAAATATTAGATATTTGTTGAGGATTTTAAGACATAACAATAGGTGGTAAAGCAGCAATGGTTATAAATTATCTAATACAAAAACCTCACGTAGGACTGGGAACATATATAGTATTGACAGCCACAATCTGATTTGAGAACATGTAAAGCAATTTCAGATATACCTCTGTGGAGTTGATTTGACAGTGAAAAGTGGCTGTATGTTACCTTGGAGCAAAGTAAAAGTTCCTTGGACAGTCTGTCTAAACAAGGAGAAGCCTACTCAAACTATCCAGAGATTCACCAGCAGTCTGTAAAGAAAATGCAAGTCAGTTTTCCTGATTCCTGCAACCAATGTTATGTACATCCACATTTTTTGGGCCCACCTCTGTGCCGGAAACTACATGAGAGCTGTGCTAACTACCACATCAGGGTTTAAAACTAATTACTCACAGCTATAAATAAGGCATTCGATGAAAAGGGGGTTAAAAATCAGGAGGTTTAGGTAAATTGTCCTCCTGGAATAGATGTTCTTCTGTTTGCCCTCTTTGATGGATGAGATCCTCCAGCAGCAAAAACCAGTACGGGCTGGTAATTTTAGTTCTCATAAACCAGGAGTTTGGGTTATGGAGAGCTCCAAACAGATGTTCAGTGTGATCCAGCTTCTCAAGGAAGACACCAAATTAATGCACCAGGGTGTTTGGCAGTGTGCAGCCAGACCACAGGGTGGATTTGTCAGTCCTTACAAAACACAGGAAAATTCGCTTTTATTCAAACAGGAAAGCATCTGTTTTCACAGAAGTGAGATGGGATTCTAGAATGTTACAGTTAAAATTCACACAAATTTTTGAAATGTATCCAGTTTTAACACAAAAACCTCCAACAAACCTGAGTAAAGAATAGTAGGCTTTAACACTTCTTTCCTTTTTTAGGGTAATGTAAACTGAAACAAAATCACACATTAGGCAACAATTATGTTGCTCTCAAGTGTGTGAAATGACAGATTCATTTGAGGTAATCATGTTTCACAAGTGTGCTGTGTTTTCTGGGAGAATGATGGACCCTTGCCAGTTTTAGTGACATTGTTCAACTGGCAAATGATTGCCTTTCTTCAACCAAAACAATTTCATACTCCAAATCTGTACAAATATGATAGTGAATAAAAATTATAGTTCTTCTATTTCTTTGTAAAATAGTCAAATTATTGGTAAGAAGTCACAATTTTGTTTCTCTTTTGTGTTTTAATGATATGAACTAGGAAAAAAATTGAGGATACAGCCTCAATAGAGTAATAAAATTAATTTATTTTATTAAATAAATAGAGTAATAAAATTAATTTCAATAGCAAAAAAAAATTGTCATACCTTTAGACTTAGAAAACTTAAACTCAATTTTCAATAATGGGAGCTTCATGCAAAAGCTACACAAAAGCTGAAAAGGCCTTTTCAGTTTTGCTAGTGAACAGACAGATCCACAAAGGAAGTCCACATTAGTGCACAGTTGTTTAGCTCCTAGCTCTTAGGCTCCCAGCAGTTATTCAATGACCTGAGATTCCTATATTCCATAGTAATCTATGGAATGTGGCAATGTTCATGAATAGTTTAATGCTACCAGTAAATTTTGAGTGCAATTATAGGCTCCCCAGTCAACATGAAATTGTGAGGACACAGATGGAATGCAACTCAGTCTTTCCCATGGCTGAGGCATGCTTTGTAGATCTGAATGCAGTTTCAGAACTATAAGATTTTTCAGGTTGGAATGCAACTATCTGTTTCTTTCTCATCTTCCAAGCAGGGCCAAATTTTTTGATATTAGATGAGATTGCTTAGGACCTTTTCCCCCTAAATTTTGAACTTCTCCAAGGATGGAAATTTCACACTTTTCTGGGCCTCTGTTTACTATCTCTCTTTGGAAGTTAAATATGCATTTATTCATTTATGAAATACAAATAAAAAATAATCATCAATACCAAAGCACTATACTGTATCATATGGTAGCCTCAGGTTCAAGTCTGTCCTCCACTGAAAGCAAGCCCTGTACCACTGTTTACAGAACATTTTACCTCCAGTGGTGGAGGGCAGGGATACAGGGTGGTGGGACAAGAGAGGCTCTAGAGGCTCTTTAGTTTCCAAATGGCTGTTGAAGCTCTTGTGTTCCATGTTGAATAAATAAATGCCCCAGAAACAGACTGTCAAGATAGAAAAGAGCCTTTCTCTTTCTCAAAGGAGGTAAGATATGCCTTTTTGCATAAATATAAATTTAAGTGTCCTTAAATGTTATAGGTATGAATAAGGATAGGTAAAATTAAGGATCCTTATAGTACAGATTCTTCTTAATGAACACCTATTTCATGTAAAGTTATATCAACTTGTGAAGGAAGGGCTAAAAGGGAAATCATAGGAGATTAGGAGAAATAGGTCTTGTTTTAACCTGGCAAAGTTGGAACTTGACTCAGCAACTTTTACTGCTGAACTTGGATAAAGGGTACTTTGCAACAGGGAAGGTAATGTCTTTTTATTTTGCTGACCTCAGCCAGTGGTGCTTTAAGAGCACCAATCAGGTTAAGCAGTAAAGAAAATAAACACATCTGGTTTACGGCTTTCTACAGGATGTAAAGGTGAGCTGCGTCCAGACCTCTGAACAGTCACAAAAATAAAATTACTTAGAATAAGATTAAATTTACACCTATTCTGAAAAAAATTTGAGGCTCTTATGAAAAAATGAGTGTCTATCACTCAGGCAGTGACTGACCTTTGACAATCTGACAGCTCCTGGCTTGCTCAATAGGTGAAAAAGTTGTTCTCAATATTGCCAAAAATAAGTAAAACTTCTCTGTTTCACATAGAATAAAAGGTTAAAGACACTCTAGACCATGTGAGTGTGGAAGTACTAAGGCAATATTAGGTATGGATATGCAGCTGTGTTTGCTTTGGTTTGAAGTCTCTTCGTCATTGTCAAAATACACAAAGTTTACTCAAGCTTCATCAGGAAGAACAAAAAAGTGATCTAAGATGTTAGAAATAGTTTTCCAGTGGTACTATAGAGAAATTTAATCTAGTCATTCACTGAAAATTAACCAGGTGGTCTTATAATTCCTCTGTGGGAAAGAATTTTCTGGTAGTAGACAGCCCTGTATTTTATCTGAAGTCTTAATGGCTACAGAAATTAGATTAATCTATAAAAAATAAGGCACTATTTTTATTTTTAATAACAAGGATAATGAATAATTACATTAATCTCCCTAGGAATGATTTTTTCATTTATTCAAGCTCTTTAAAGCAAAAGAAGATTTTAAGTATGCCTACATGAAAATTAAATTTTTCATTAAGAAATTACTGCAAAATGTCCTTTACCAATTCTGTAAAGAAGGAGAGGCTATATAATTTGATTTAGCCTCTTCTGTTTTTTATATGGACTGTTCTATTAATCTAACTGATTTATTTGTCTTCCTCCCCAAAACCATGGCAAAACATGTAATTCTAATGTGGATTTTTTGGTCAACCTAAATACTGCCATTGAAAAGTGAGTATGTTAAAGTAAGAGAAGGTAAGGTGAATTAACAAAGCAAAGAACAGAAAATTTAGTAAATGGACAGTGCTAATGTCTGTCCAAATGACCTCTGTGCTTAAAAACCACTTTTTCCTGTACTAATGCCCTGTGTTCCTCTGGACCCACTGAGTCTTCCTCTCTCTGAGTCCTTTTGGCTTAGTTGAACTTGAATGATTTGTAAACTGGTAGTTAATTCTGCATTTTATTTTCTAATATGGTCACTTGCTATTAATTGTGCAATCTTAGACCAAAAACTGAACAGTGAAGAAGTCACTAGTCAGCACTATCACAGTTGTCACAAACCTTGGAAAAAATCACAGGCTTATTAATTCACAAATTAAGTTCTCTCTAAATCTCAAAGTGTATGCATAAACCAAAGTAACCTTCATGCATCCTCTGGATTTCGGGAAAGAAAAAAAAAAAAGATAATTGTCTATTACACTTTTGCTTAAAACAAGCGCTAAGTTTAACTCTGTGCCCTGAACAACATTTTAAAATGTATAAAAAAAAAATGAAGGAATAAATAAAATACTCTAAGAGCATTTAATGCCACAGAAGCTAGTGATGCAAACTTGTATTCACCTATAGGAAATCACAATTAATCCATATCTACTTATCACTTTAGCATTATAATGCATCCTTGAACACTTTTATCTTTAATAGAATAATAATCTTCAAAGAACCAAGGTATAGTTTGTAAAAATAGGCCTATATAATTCCTATGATAGTTTTATAGGATTTTTGATTTACATAATTCTTTACAGGAAATTTAGCAGCAATGCTTGATCTGAGATATTTCAAAGGTGATAAGCATACTTCATATGATCCCAGTCCTTTAGAAAGCTGTAACTAAATTGATTAGAGATAGTTTCAAGTATGTGAAAAATTAGGACTGAGGCAGGCAGTCTGTCAAGCACTGTTAAAAGTTTTATAATCTGATTAGAAAGTCCATGAAGCAATGTCAGTTAATGTTTGGTGATTCTTTACTCTTCCAATTACTAATATTTGCTACTCTCCATGAAATTGATGCCCAGGGTATATTTTTCTACCTCCTCGACCTTAATGGAAACATCTTATGATTGTTCACGTCTCTTTTTCTTTAATTAGATAATTAAATCTTTAATTCTTTTTGTCATTTTACCACTGATAATTATACAGTACTGGAACATTACTATAACTTACATAATGAATCATGAACACAGATTTACAGAAAGAGTTACTTATGCTAAAGTGGTAATTTCAATCTCACTCTTTATCTCATCATCTGGGAGTATTAAGAAGCAGGAGAAATGTGTTTCCACAGTGTGGCTGATCATTCACAGTCCATGTTGTATGCAATGTCAAAAAAGTACCTCCAAATATCCTATTCTAAATGGAACTATACCTTATTACTAAGTAATTAGTAAAACCCCTCTATTTTTTACCTTCAACATGTGAAAGATCAAGTACTACAAGTCAAGCAGAGTGACAGTATTTATCTTTTACCTACCATTATCAATTTGTATACAATTTTGGGTAAAATGAAACTTGTTGCATGAAGAGTACAGAAACTCAGCAGAAAATAAAGCCCCTTGTGTTACATCTGTTCCTCAGAGATCAGAGGGGCTGTCTGTGGTTGGGATTTATTCTGATTATAGCCCATTTGGCACTCTCAGCCTGGTCACGTTCAAAAGGAGCTCTCACAATTGCAGGTTCACAAATAGTGTGGTTCATTGAAGCAACAGAAATAAAAGTCTGGAATTGCCTTTGAAAAATGCACTTAATGCTTTAGTGCTAAATCTTAGAAAGAAACAAACAACAAAAAGCCCAAACCAAAAAGTCCCCAACCAACAAAAAAAAAAAAAAAACAACCAAGACCCGCGAAAAACCCAAACCAAACCAAACCAAACCAAACCAAACCAAACCAAACCAAACCAAACAATAAATAAAACATGACTGGCAATTAATTAAGCTTAACTTTACCATTAATTAAGCTAAATTTTACCCATGAATTCTTTGAGACAGGCAGAGATGCAAATCTTACCGAAGAGGCCTCTCTGCTCTGGTGAGAGGAGCAGAAGTCTTGTGTACAGATGGGGCTGTAGTCTCATCTTCTGCCGTGGAGCATTTCAAATGTCAATTCACACTTTTGGAAGAAGTGGAGATTAGTCTGTGGTCAAATATCCTGCACCAAAAATGGGGGGCAGACATTTTACATGTAAAAAGAGGCTATTGATAGTTAAAAACATGATTACAAAAGCTGTGGGTCTTTCTACAGAACTGTGACAGAACAGAATTCAGAGCACAGTAGAACAGAACAGAAAGAAATCACCACATATCTCACAGCTTTAGGCTTCATTCCTACAAAGCTGTAGTGACAAGTATGATCCCCGACTGTTAACTTCTGCCTTGATCTTTAGGGGAAAAAGAAATGGCTTCTATTTTTTTGAAATAGAAGTTTTCATCTCTAGAGCTTTGGGTGATAAACTGCAGTTGCACCCAAACCATAAGACCACGTTAATAAATTAACTTTCCAGACATTGCTTTGGCACTAAGAAGATGTTAGAAACTCTGGGTTTTGGCATATTTAAGAAGAATAGACCACTGTGATGATATAGTTTACTAAAGAGAACGCTATATTTGACTAGCTGGCCCATGTGCAGAGTAGAATTTTTAAAATTGTCATCTGAATGAGGCTTAATTTAGATATTTTTTGCAATCCATTTTAGAAGGGTACTATCACTCCAGCTTTGATTTCTTATTAGACCACATTGAGTTAAGTGTATTCTTTATAGAATGGATGAGCTAGCTTGTGTCTTGCTTTGGTTATAAAGCACATGTATAGGAATCATGTGGTCAATTATTAGGGTGAAGAAGGGGCTCAGATGTTGCAGATAAGGAACCTGGGTCTGGTAGTCATTAGGACTAAAGAGAGAATTGCAACAGAAAATCAGCCACAGAATAAAAGTACCAAGCCTGTTAGAGAGAGTACTGTACAGAAAGAGAGATCATTTGCTCTTGTCATAGCATAACCCCAGACAGCAGCCCACTCAGGGAGAGCTGGAAGGATAAAAGCTGGGAAACTGATGGGTTGAGATAAAGACAGTTTAAAAGGGAAAGTAAAAGCTGCGCACCAAAGGAAAGCAAAGCAAGGAATTGGTTCACCACTCCCCAAGGGGAGGCAGCTGTTCAGCCATCTCCAGGCCCATCACATATAAGGGTTACTTGGGAAGACCAACACCATCACTCAAATGACCCCCTCTTCCTCCTTCTCCCCTCACTTTAAATACTGAGCATGATGTTATATGATTTGGGATACCCCTTTGGTCAGTCCCAGCTGTGACCCTTCCCAACCTCCCATGAGCCCTCAACTTCCCTTCCAGCAGTAGGGAAAGCAGAAAAGGCCTTGGTTCTATGCAAGCCCTGCTCAGCAAAAACAAAACCATGTCCACATTATCAACCTTGTGTTCAGCATGAATCCAAAACTCAGCCCTGTACCAGCACAGTTAGGAAGGTGAAAAAATGGTGTCATTATTAGAAGAGAAAATAAATATTATGTAATGAATTAAATTATAAATGAGCTGAAGAGGTAATGAAGTTTGAATTTTACAAAGAAATGAAATTAAAATGCTCCTTCTACAAGAATTTGAACAATCGCTGTACAAGCAAGGCATCAGGGAGTCCTAATCCTATTAAATCTAATCACCACAATGTCTGTTTCTGCATTCACAATGAGTTTGCACACAGGAAAATAAATTAAAGCACATTACAGTGTGTCATTCTTTTCTCCAGACAACATGATGGGACAAATTCTGCCCTTCTAAAATGCATACACGATCACAATTTCTGATTCATTTATACCATTAAGAGACTTATGTGTTCTTCAAGTCACACATGGTTTGATGACCTACTTGGTCTACTTTTCACACTTCCTATGTAAATGTCAACTAGTCACCAAACTTCTCTGCTGTGGATACCTACTTATTCCTTTCTAGTAATACCCTCCTCTCAGCTAAAAGGAAAAAAGTTTTGGATTTTTTTCAGCTAGCTGGAAGTTGGAAAAAAAAATTACTATTTTAGGACTTTCTCCATGATCATCTCAGGTGTCATTTAATGTCATAATATACATGATGACTGTACTAGAGATCACAGTTTTTTCCTAACTCCTTTTCTTTCTCATCTCTATTTTCAGTTCCAAACCACTTTCCCAATCTGGTCCTACAAAAAGAAAAGAAAGGGCATCATCAAGACCCAAATCTACTGTGTCAGATGGCTGAAAACTCATTCCCTGTAATTATTGAAGCAGGTGTGACATAAAAGAGAAGAAAACCCTGAAAAGAAGGAGAATGGAGACAGGAGAGCTAGAGAGTGATGGATAGTTGAATGGAGCTGCAGCTTTCAAAATCTTTGTAATTTTTCACTGTGGAAACTTGTGGGACGATGACCAAAGCTCTGATTTTTGAGCATATGAACTGATGAAACTTGGAAAGTGCTTTTAATCCCTTTCTCAATCTGGCTGATTTGATCTTCTTCAGTGTGAACTATTGGTTCATAGAGACAATGTTCTTAGTGCAGCTATATTTAGTGTTAAGTTAATCCTGCATGAACTTAAGACACTAGCTCCATTGAACTTGATATAAGAATATTTCATGGGTGCTTCACTATGTCCACTTTGAAAGTCAGGGAAGAATTTTATTAAACAGTCAGGTGTATTAGGTGTTGTACTATTTTTATTTTTGTCTCTACAATGAAGCATCAGAAATACTCCCTTACCTGAGAATGGGATCCCTACAGTATTTACTGTAGGGAATTAATATAATGATTTTTTATGCCAAATTCTATATCACTTCCAAGGAAATATTTAATTTATCTTTTTCTTGAAGCATTTCTCTCTTGCTACTGGCATTGACTGAGTTGTATAAGAGTGGGACTAGAGAAGATATTACTGGAATAACTGCACATCAGTTTTCCCTGCAGGTTCTGTAAAACCTAATATTTTTACACAAGGGGATTTGCAGAAAAATGCCTCTACCACAATAACTATTATAGATAAAATCTATCTGGTGTGACAATCACAGGTATAGTTCTTTTTAAGTCACAATCCCCAGAGAATATACCAATGATATTTGATTCCACTGGTATTAGTCCCACCTTTGGCCTTACACTGGATGTTCAGATGGTTCAGATCACAAGATACAAGAATGAAATTAGAATTAATTCCTAGAAGCAATGCGACTTTTGTAGGAGTGAAATGGTTATATAGTGGTGGGGTCCATTTGGGTTGGGAAAGAGATGTAAATTGCTACTGCATATGATCAGGGTATATCTGGATCAGACTGTGAGTGCCATCTTGTACTCATCAAAGGGAGATACCACCAGACACATCTGATACTTTCTTTGATAAAATAAGACCATGTTATACAAGAAAAATTAAGTAGATGTAATGTCTCTGGGTTTCAATAAAGTATTTGATGTGACAATCATTATTTTCAAGGGAGAAGATAGGGATTAGTGTGTGAATTGTGTGGAAGATAAGGGATAGGCTAGAGCACAGACAGCAACAAACTGTGCTGAAAGCAAAAGATGTTACCAGTGAAAAGTGAGAGCATCTCACAGGGCTGAGCTTCTTTGATATTTACATTTTTGAACAGATTGAAAAATTGCAATGCACAAATGGAAACTATAGAGGTTTGCGGGGAGGGAGGGAGGGAGGGAGGAAGGAAGTGTCGGAAGGAAGTGTCGGAAGGAAGGAAGGAAGTCTCGGAAGGAAGTCCCGGAAGGAAGTCCCGGAAGGAAGTCTCGGAAGGAAGGAAGGAAGGAAGGAAGGAAGGAAGGAAGGAAGGAAGGAAGGAAGGAAGGAAGGAAGGAAGGAAGGAAGGAAGGAAGGAAGGAAGGAAGGAAGGAAGGAAGTGTCGGAAAAAAGTGTCGGAAGGAAGTGTCGGAAGGAAGTGTCGGAAGGAAGTGTCGGAAGGAAGTGTCGGAAGGAAGTGTCGGAAGGAAGTGTCGGAAGGAAGGAAGGAAGGAAGGAAGGAAGGAAGGAAGTGTCGGAAGGAAGTGTCGGAAGGAAGTGTCGGAAGGAAGGAAGGAAGTGTCGGAAGGAAGGAAGTGTCGGAAGGAAGGAAGGAAGGAAGGAAGGAAGGAAGGAAGGAAGGAAGGAAGGAAGGAAGGAAGGAAGGAAGGAAGGAAGGAAGGAAGGAAGGAAGGAAGGAAGGAAGGAAGGAAGGAAGGAAGGAAGGAAGGAAGGAAGGAAGTGTCGGAAGGAAGTAAGGAAGGAAGTGTCGGAAGGAAGTAAGGAAGGAAGGAAGTGTCGGAAGGAAGTGTCGGAAGGAAGTGTCGGAAGGAAGTGTCGGAAGGAAGTGTCGGAAGGAAGGAAGGAAGGAAGGAAGGAAGGAAGGAAGGAAGGAAGGAAGGAAGGAAGGAAGGAAGGAAGGAAGGAAGGAAGGAAGTGTCGGAAGGAAGTGTCGGAAGGAAGTGTCGGAAGGAAGGAAGTATCGGAAGGAAGGAAGGAAGGAAGGAAGGAAGGAAGGAAGGAAGGAAGGAAGGAAGGAAGGAAGGAAAGAAGGAAGGAAGGAAGGAAGTGTCGGAAGGAAGGAAGGAAGGAAGTGTCGGAAGGAAGGAAGGAAGTGTCGGAAGGAAGGAAGGAAGTGTCGGAAGGAAGTGTCGGAAGGAAGGAAGGAAGGAAGGAAGGAAGTGTCGGAAGGAAGGAAGGAAGTGTCGGAAGGAAGTGTCGGAAGGAAGTGTCGGAAGGAAGGAAGGAAGGAAGGAAGGAAGGAAGGAAGGAAGGAAGGAAGGAAGGAAGGAAGGAAGGAAGGAAGGAAGGAAGGAAGGAAGGAAGGAAGGAAGTGCCGGAAGGAAGTTTCGGAAGGAAGTGTCGGAAGGAAGTGTCGGAAGGAAGTGTCGGAAGGAAGTGTAGGAAGGAAGGAAGGAAGTGTCGGAAGGAAGGAAATGTCGGAAGGAAGTGTCGGAAGGAAGTGTCGGAAGGAAGTGTCGAAAGAAAGTCTAGGAAGGAAGTGTCGGAAGGAAGTGTCGGAAGGAAGTGTCGGAAGGAAGGAAGGAAGGAAGGAAGGAAGGAAGGAAGGAAGGAAGGAAGGAAGGAAGGAAGGAAGGAAGGAAGGAAGGAAGGAAGGAAGGAAGGAAGGAAGGAAGGAAGTGTCGGAAGGAAGGAAGGAAGGAAGTGTCGGAAGGAAGGAAGGAAGTGTCGGAAGGAAGGAAGGAAGTGTCGGAAGGAAGTGTCGGAAGGAAGGAAGGAAGGAAGTGTCGGAAGGAAGGAAGTGTCGGAAGGAAAGAAGGAAGGAAGGAAGTGTCGGAAGCAAGTGTCGGAAGGAAGTGTCGGAAGGAAGTGTCGGAAGGAAGTGTCGGAAGGAAGTGTCGGAAGGAAGTGTCGGAAGGAAGTGTCGGAAGGAAGGAAGGAAGGAAGGAAGGAAGGAAGGAAGGAAGGAAGGAAGGAAGGAAGGAAGGAAGGAAGGAAGGAAGGAAGTGTCGGAAGGAAGGAAGGAAGTGTCGGAAGGAAGGAAGGAAGGAAGTGTCGGAAGGAAGGAAGGAAGTGTCGGAAGGAAGGAAGGAAGGAAGGAAGGAAGGAAGGAAGGAAGGAAGGAAGGAAGGAAGGAAGGAAGGAAGGAAGGAAGGAAGGAAGGAAGGAAGGAAGGAAGGAAGTGGCGGAAGGAAGGAAGGAAGGAAGGAAGGAAGGAAGGAAGGAAGGAAGGAAGGAAGGAAGGAAGGAAGGAAGGAAGGAAGGAAGGAAGGAAGGAAGGAAGGAAGTGTCGGAAGGAAAGAAGGAAGGAAGTGTCGGAAGGAAGTGTCGGAAGGAAGTGTCGGAAGGAAGTGTCGGAAGGAAGTGTAGGAAGGAAGGAAGGAAGTGTCGGAAGGAAGGAAATGTCGGAAGGAAGGAAGTGTCGGAAGGAAGTGTCGGAAGAAAGTGTTGGAAGGAAGTGTCGGAAGGAAGTGTCGGAAGGAAGTGTCGGAAGGAAATGTCGGAAGGAAGTGTTGGAAGGAAGTGTTGGAAGGAAGTGTCGGAAGTGTCGGAAGGAAGTGTCGGAAGGAAAGAAGGAAGTGTCGGAAGGAAGGAAGTGTCGGGAGGAAGGAAGTGTCGGAAGGAAGGAAGGAAGTGTCGGAAGGAAGTGTCGGAAGGAAGTGTCGGAAGGAAGTGTCGGAAGGAAGTGTCGGAAGGAAGGAAGGAAGTGTCGGATGGAAGGAAGTTTCGGAAGGAAGTGTCGGAAGGAAGTGTCGGAAGGAAGGAAGGAAGTGTCGGAAGGAAGGAAGTGTCGGAAGGAAGTGTCGGAAGGAAGTGTCGGAAGGAAGTGTCGGAAGGAAGTGTCGGAAGGAAGGAAGGAAGGCAGGAAGTGTCGGAAGGAAGGAAGGAAGTGTCGGAAGGAAGGAAGCGTCAGAAGGAAGTATGGAAGGAAGGAAGGAAGGAAGGAAGGAAGGAAGGAAGGAAGGAAGGAAGGAAGGAAGGAAGGAAGGAAGGAAGGAAGGAAGGAAGGAAGGAAGGAAGGAAGGAAGGAAGGAAGGAAGTGTTGGAAGGAAGTGTCGGAAGTGTCGGAAGGTAGTGTCGGAAGGAAAGGAAGAAGTGTCGGAAGGAAGGAAATGTCGGAAGGAAGGAAGGAAGGAAGGAAGGAAGGAAGGAAGTGTCGGAAGGAAGGAAGTGTCGGAAGGAAGTGTCGGAAGGAAGTGTTGGAAGGAAGTGTCGGAAGGAAGTGTCGGAAGGAAGTGTCGGAAGGAAGGAAGGAAGGAAGGAAGGAAGGAAGGAAGGAAGGAAGGAAGGAAGGAAGGAAGGAAGGAAGGAAGGAAGGAAGTGTCAGAAGGAAGTATCGGAAGGAAGGAAGGAAGGAAGGGAGGAAGGAAGGAAGTGTCGGAAGGTTGGAAATGTCGAAAGGAAGTCTAGGAAGGAAGTGTCGGAAGGAAGGAAATGTCGGAAGGAAATGTCGGAAGGAAATGTCGGAAGGAAATGTCGGAAGAAAGGAAGTGTTGGGAGGAAATGTCGGAACAAAGTGTTGGAAGGAAGTGTCGGAAGTGTCGGAAGGAAGTGTCGGAAGGAAGGAATGATG
The DNA here is from genome assembly GCF_027579445.1 of Ammospiza nelsoni. Lineage (NCBI taxonomy): Eukaryota > Metazoa > Chordata > Aves > Passeriformes > Passerellidae > Ammospiza > Ammospiza nelsoni. Next base: position 57,061,145 of record NC_080669.1, on the reverse strand, counting down.
GAAGTGTCGGAAGGAAGGAAGGAAGTGTCGGAAGGAAGGAAGTGTCGGAAGGAAGTGTCGGAAGGAAGGAAGGAAGTTTCGGAAGGAAGGAAGTGTCGTATGGAAGTGTCGTAAGGAAGTGTCGGAAGGAAGTGTCGGTAGGAAGTGACGGAATGAAGGAAGGATGGAAGGAAGGAAGGAAGGGAGGACGGAAGGAATTAAGGAAGTGTCAGAAGAAAGTGTCGGAAGGAAGGAAGGAAGTGTCGGAAGGAAGGAAGGAAGGAAGTGTCGGAAGGAAGGAAGCGTCGGTAGGAAGGAAGGAAGGAAGGAAGGAAGTGTTGGAAGGAAGTGTCGGAAGTGTCGGAAGGAAGTGTCGGAAGGAAAGAAGGAAGTGTCGGAAGGAAGGAAATGTCGGAAGGAAGGAAGGAAGGAAGGAAGGAAGGAAGGAAGGAAGGAAGGAAGGAAGGAAGGAAGGAAGTGTCGGAAGGAAGTGTCGGAAGGAAGTGTCGGAAGGAAGGAAGGAAGGAAGGAAGTGTCGGAAGGAAGGAAGTGTCGGAAGGAAGGAAGGAAGGAAGGAAGGAAGGAAGGAAGGAAGGAAGGAAGGAAGGAAGGAAGGAAGGAAGGAAGGAAGGAAGGAAGGAAAAAAGGATGGAAGTGTCAGAAGAAAGTGTCGGAAGGAAGGAAGGAAGGAAGTGTCGGAAGGAAGGAAGGAAGTGTCGGAAGGAAGGAAGCGTCGGTAGGAAGGAAGGAAGTGTCAAAAGGAAGTGTTGGAAGGAAGTGTCGGAAGGAAGTGTCGGAAGGAAGTGTCGGAAGGAAGGAAGGAAGGAAGGAAGGAAGGAAGGAAGGAAGTGTCGGAAGGCAGTAAGGAAGGAAGTGTCGGAAGGAAGTAAGGAAGGAAGGAAGTGTCGGAAGGAAGTGTCAGAAGGAAGTATCGGAAGGAAGTAAGGAAGGAAGGAAGGAAGGAAGGAAGGAAGTGTCGGAAGGAAGTGTCGGAAGGTTGGAAATGTTGAAAGGAAGTCTAGGAAGGAAGTGTCGGAAGGAAGGATATGTCGGAAGGAAGGATATGTCGGAAGGAATTGTCGGAAGGAAATGTCGGAAGGAAATGTCGGAAGGAAATGTCGGAAGAAAGGAAGTGTTGGGAGGAAATGTCGGAACAAAGTGTTGGAAGGAAGTGTCGGAAGTGTCGGAAGGAAGTGTCGGAAGGAAGGAATGATGGAAGTGTCAGAAGGAAGGAAGGAAGTGTCGGAAGGAAGGAAGTGTCGGAAGGAAGTGTCGGAAGGAAGGAAGGAAGGAAGGAAGGAAGGAAGGAAGGAAGGAAGGAAGGAAGGAAGGGAGGAAGGAAGGAAGGAAGTGTCAGAAGAAAGTGTCGGAAGGAAGGAAGGAAGTGTCGGAAGGAAGTAAGCGTCGGTAGGAAGGAAGTAAGTGTCGGAGGGAAGTGTAGGAAGGAAGTGTCGGAAGTGTCGGAAGGAAGTGTCGGAAGGAAAGAAGGAAGTGTCGGAAGGAAGGAAATGTCGGAAGGAAGGAAGGAAGGAAGGAAGGAAGGAAGGAAGGAAGGAAGGAAGGAAGTGTCGGAACGAAGTGTCGGAAGGAAGGAAGGAAGTGTCGGAAGGAAGGAAGTGTCGGAAGGAAGGAAGGAAGTGTCGGAAGGAAGGAAGGAAGGAAGTGTCGGAAGGAAGGAAATGTCGAAAGGAAGTGTCGGAAGGAAGGAAGTGTCGGAAGGAAGGAAGGAAGGAAGGAAGTGTCGGAAGGAAGTGTCGGAAGGAAGTGTCGGAAGGAAGTGTCGGAAGGAAGTGTCGGAAGGAAGGAAGGAAGGAAGGAAGGAAGGAAGGAAGGAAGGAAGGAAGGAAGTGTCGGAAGGAAGTGTCGGAAGGAAAGAAGGAAGTGTCGGAAGGAAGGAAATGTCGGAAGGAAGGAAGGAAGGAAGGAAGGAAGGAAGGAAGGAAGGAAGTGTCGGAACGAAGTGTCGGAAGGAAGGAAGGAAGTGTCGGAAGGAAGGAAGTGTCGGAAGGAAGGAAGGAAGTGTCGGAAGGAAGGAAGGAAGGAAGTGTCGGAAGGAAGGAAATGTCGAAAGGAAGTGTCGGAAGGAAGGAAGTGTCGGAAGGAAGGAAGGAAGGAAGGAAGTGTCGGAAGGAAGTGTCGGAAGGAAGTGTCGGAAGGAAGTGTCGGAAGGAAGTGTCGGAAGGAAGGAAGGAAGGAAGGAAGGAAGGAAGGAAGGAAGGAAGGAAGGAAGTGTCGGAAGGAAGGAAGTGTCGGAGGGAAGGAAGGAAGCGTCGGAAGGAAGGAAGCGTCGGTAGGAAGGAAGGAAGGAAGGAAGGAAAGAAGGAAGTGTCGGAAGGAAGTGTCGGAAGTGTCGGAAGGAAGTGTCGGAAGGAAAGAAGGAAGTGTCGGAAGGAAGGAAATGTCAGAAGGAAGGAAGGAAGGAAGGAAGGAAGGAAGGAAGGAAGGAAGGAAGGAAGGAAGGAAGGAAGGAAGGAAGGAAGGAAGGAAGGAAGGAAGGAAGTGTCGGAAGGAAGGAAGTGTCGGAAGGAAGAGTCAGAAGGAAGTATCGGAAGGAAGGAAGGAAGGGAGGAAGGAAGGAAGTGTCGGAAGGTTGGAAGTGTCGGAAGGAAGGAAATGTCGGAAGGAAGTGTCGTAAGGAAATGTCGGAAGGAAATGTCGGAAGAAAGGAAGTGTTGGGAGGAAATGTCGGAACAAAGTGTTGGAAGGAAGTGTCGGAAGTGTCGGAAGGAAGTGTCGGAAGGAAGGAATGATGGAAGTGTCGGAAGGAAGGAAGGAAGTGTCGGAAGGAAGGAAGTGTCGGAAGGAAGTGTCGGAAGGAAGTGTCGGAAGGAAGGAAGGAAGTGTCGGAAGGAAGGAAGTGTCGGAAGGAAGTGTCGGAAGGAAGTGTCGGAAGGAAGTGTCGGAAGGAAGTGTCGGAAGGAAGGAAGGAAGGAAGGAAGGGAGGGAGGAAGGAAGGAAGGAAGGATGGAAGGAAGGAAGGAAGGAAGGAAGGAAGGAAGGAAGGAAGGAAGGAAGGAAGGAAGGAAGGAAGGAAGGAAGGAAGGAAGGAAGGAAGGAAGGAAGGAAGGAAGGAAGGAAGGAAGGAAGGAAGGAAGGAAGGAAGTGTCAGAAGAAAGTGTCGGAAGGAAGGAAGGAAGTGTCGGAAGGAAGGAAGGAAGGAAGTGTCGGAAGGAAGGAAGCGTCGGTAGGAAGGAAGGAAGTGTCGGAAGGAAGTGTTGGAAGGAAGTGTCGGAAGTGTCGGAAGGAAGTGTTGGAAGGAAGTGTCGGAAGTGTCGGAAGGAAGGAAATGTCGGAAGGAAGGAAGGAAGGAAGGAAGGAAGGAAGGAAGGAAGGAAGGAAGGAAGTGTCGGAACGAAGTGTCGGAAGGTTAGGAAGGAAGGAAGGAAGTGTCGGAAGGAAGGAAGTGTCGGAAGGAAGGAAGTGTCGGAAGGAAGGAAGGAAGGAAGGAAGGAAGGAAGGAAGGAAGGAAGGAAGGAAGGAAGGAAGGAAGGAAGGAAGGAAGGAAGGAAGGAAGGAAGGAAATGTCGGAAGGAAGTGTCGGAAGGAAGGAAGGAAGGAAGTGTCGGAAGGAAGGAAGTGTCGGAAGGAAGGAAGGAAGTGTCGGAAGGAAGTGTCGGAAGGAAGTGTCGGAAGGAAGTGTCGGAAGGAAGGAAGGAAGGAAGGAAGGAAGGAAGGAAGGAAGGAAGTGTCGGAGGGAAGGAAGGAAGGAAGCGTCGGTAGGAAGGAAGGAAGGAAGGAAGGAAGGAAGGAAGGAAGGAAGGAAGGAAGGAAGGAAGGAAGGAAGGAAGGAAGGAAGGAAGGAAGGAAGGAAGTGTTGGAAGGAAGTGTCGGAAGTGTCGGAAGGAAGTGTCGGAAGGAAAGAAGGAAGTGTCGGAAGGAAGGAAATGTCAGAAGGAAGGAAGGAAGGAAGGAAGGAAGGAAGGAAGGAAGTGTCGGAAGGAAGTGTCGGAAGGAAGGAAGGAAGGAAGGAAGGAAGGAAGGAAGGAAGGAAGGAAGGAAGGAAGGAAGGAAGGAAGGAAGGAAGGAAGGAAGGAAGGAAGGAAGAGGAAGGAAGGAAGGAAGGAAGTGTCGGAAGGAAGGAAGTGTCGGAAGGAAGAGTCAGAAGGAAGTATCGGAAGGAAGGAAGGAAGGAAGGAAGGAAGGAAGGAAGGAAGGAAGGAAGGAAGGAAGGAAGGAAGGAAGGAAGTGTCGGAAGGAAGTGTCGGAAGGAAGTGTAGGAAGGAAGGAAGGAAGTGTCGGAAGGAAGGAAATGTCGGAAGGAAGTGTCGGAAGGAAGTGTCGAAAGAAAGTCTAGGAAGGAAGTGTCGGAAGGAAGTGTCGGAAGGAAGTGTCGGAAGGAAGTGTCGGAAGGAAGGAAGGAAGGAAGGAGGAAGGAAGGAAGGAAGGAAGGAAGGAAGGAAGGAAGGAAGGAAGGAAGGAAGGAAGGAAGGAAGGAAGGAAAGAAGGAAGGAAGTGTCGGAAGGAAGTGTCGGAAGGAAGGAAGGAAGTGTCGGAAGGAAGGAAGTGTCGGAAGGAAGTGTCGGAAGGAAGTGTCGGAAGGAAGGAAGGAAGTGTCGGAAGGAAGGAAGTGTCGGAAGGAAGTGTCGGAAGGAAGTGTCGGAAGGAAGTGTCCGAAGGAAGTGTCGGAAGGAAGTGTCGGAAGGAAGGAAGGAAGGAAGGAAGGAAGGAAGGAAGGAAGGAAGGAAGCAAGGAAGGAAGGAAGGAAGGAAAAAAGGAAGGAAGTGTCAGAAGAAAGTGTCGGAAGGAAGGAAGGAAGGAAGTGTCGGAAGGAAGGAAGGAAGTGTCGGAAGGAATGAAGCGTCGGTAGGAAGGAAGGAAGTGTCAAAAGGAAGTGTTGGAAGGAAGTGTCCGAAGGAAGTGTCGGAAGGAAGTGTCGGAAGGAAGAAGGAAGGAAGGAAGGAAGGAAGGAAGGAAGGAAGGAAGGAAGGAAGTGTCGGAAGGCAGTAAGGAAGGAAGTGTCGGAAGGAAGTAAGGAAGGAAGGAAGTGTCGGAAGGAAGTGTCAGAAGGAAGTATCGGAAGGAAGGAAGGAAGGAAGGAAGGAAGGAAGGAAGGAAGGAAGGAAGGAAGGAAGGAAGGAAGTGTCGGAAGGTTGGAAATGTCGAAAGGAAGTCTAGGAAGGAAGTGTCGGAAGGAAGGATATGTCGGAAGGAATTGTCGGAAGGAAATGTCGGAAGAAATGTCGGAAGGAAATGTCGGAAGAAAGGAAGTGTTGGGAGGAAATGTCGGAACAAAGTGTTGGAAGGAAGTGTCGGAAGTGTCGGAAGGAAGTGTCGGAAGGAAGGAATGATGGAAGTGTCAGAAGGAAGGAAGGAAGTGTCGGAAGGAAGGAAGTGTCGGAAGGAAGTGTCGGAAGGAAGGAAGAAAGGAAGGAAGGAAGGAAGGAAGGAAGGAAGGAAGGAAGGAAGGAAGGAAGGAAGGAAGGAAGGAAGGAAGGAAGGAAGGAAGGAAGGAAGGAAGGAAGAGAGAGAGGAAGGAAGGAAGGAAGTGTCAGAAGAAAGTGTCGGAAGGAAGGAAGGAAGTGTCGGAAGGAAGGAAGGAAGTGTCGGAAGGAAGTAAGCGTCGGTAGGAAGGAAGTAAGTGTCGGAGGGAAGTGTAGGAAGGAAGTGTCGGAAGTGTCGGAAGGAAGTGTCGGAAGGAAAGAAGGAAGTGTCGGAAGGAAGGAAATGTCAGGAGGAAGGAAGGAAGGAAGGAAGGAAGGAAGGAAGGAAGGAAGGAAGGAAGGAAGGAAGGAAGGAAGGAAGGAAGGAAGGAAGGAAGGAAGGAAGGAAGGAAGGAAGGAAGGAAGGAAGGAAGGAAGGAGGAGGAAGAAGGAAGGAAGGAAGGAAGTGTCGGAACGAAGTGTCAGAAGGAAGGAAGGAAGGAAGTGTCGGAAGGAAGGAAGTGTCGGAAGGAAGGAAGGAGGGTGTCGGAAGGAAGGAAGGAAGGAAGTGTCGGAAGGAAGGAAATGTCGAAAGGAAGTGTCGGAAGGAAGGAAGTGTCGGAAGGAAGGAAGTGTCGGAAGAAGGAAGGAAGGAAGGAAGGAAAGGAAGGAAGGGAGGGAGGAAGGAAGGAAGGAAGGAAGGAAGGAAGGATGGAAGGAAGGAAGGAAGGAAGGAAGGAAGGAGGAAGGAAGGAAGGAAGAAGGAAGGAAGGAAGGAAGGAAAGGAAGGAAGGAAGGAAGGAAGGAAGGAAGGAAGGAAGGAAGGAAGGAAGGAAGGAAGGAAGGAAGTGTCAGAAGAAAGTGTCGGAAGGAAGGAAGGAAGTGTCGGAAGGAAGGAAGGAAGGAAGTGTCGGAAGGAAGGAAGCGTCGGTAGGAAGGAAGGAAGTGTCGGAAGGAAGTGTTGGAAGGAAGTGTCGGAAGTGTCGGAAGGAAGTGTTGGAAGGAAGTGTCGGAAGTGTCGGAAGGAAGGAAATGTCGGAAGGAAGGAAGGAAGGAAGGAAGGAAGGAAGGAAGTGTCGGAACGAAGTGTCGGAAGGTTAGGAAGGAAGGAAGGAAGTGTCGGAAGGAAGGAAGTGTCGGAAGGAAGGAAGGAAGGAAGGAAGGAAGGAAGGAAGGAAGGAAGGAAGGAAGGAAGGAAGGAAGGAAGGAAGGAAGGAAGGAAATGTCGGAAGGAAGTGTCGGAAGGAAGGAAGGAAGGAAGTGTCGGAAGGAAGGAAGTGTCGGAAGGAAGGAAGGAAGTGTCGGAAGGAAGTGTCGGAAGGAAGTGTCGGAAGGAAGTGTCGGAAGGAAGGAAGGAAGGAAGGAAGGAAGGAAGGAAGGAAGGAAGGAAGGAAGGAAGGAAGGAAGTGTCGGAGGGAAGGAAGGAAGGAAGCGTCGGTAGGAAGGAAGGAAGTAAGGAAGTGTCGGAAGGAAGGAAGGAAGGAAGGAAGGAAGGAAGGAAGGAAGGAAGGAAGGAAGGAAGGAAGGAAGGAAGGAAGTGTTGGAAGGAAGTGTCGGAAGTGTCGGAAGGAAGTGTCGGAAGGAAAGAAGGAAGTGTCGGAAGGAAGGAAATGTCAGAAGGAAGGAAGGAAGGAAGGAAGAGAAGGAAGGAAGGAAGGAAGGAAGGAAGGAAGGAAGGAAG
>NC_080669.1:55690333-55699123 GCF_027579445.1 Ammospiza nelsoni | reverse complement strand
GAAGGAAAGAAGGAAGAGAAGGAAGAAGGAAGGAAGGAAGGAAGGAAGGAAGGAAGGAAGGAAGGAAGGAAGGAAGGAAGGAAGGAAGGAAGGAAGGAAGGAAGGAAGGAAGGAAGGAAGGAAGTGTCGGAAGGAAGGAGAGGTGTCGGAAGAGGAAGTGTCGGAAGTGTCGGAAGGAAGTGTCGGAAGGAAGTGTCGGAAGGAAGTGTCGGAAGGAAGGAAGTGTCGGAAGGAAGGAAGTGTCGGAAGTGTCGGAAGGAAGTGTCGGAAGGAAGTGTCAGAAGGAAGTGTCGGAAATGTCGGAAGGAAGTGTCGGAAGGAAGTGTCAGAAGGAAGTGTCGGAAGGAAGGAAGGAAGGAAGGAAGGAAGGAAGGAAGGAAGGAAGGAAGGAAGGAAGGAAGGAAGGAAGGAAGGAAGGAAGGAAGGAAGGAAGGAAGGAAGGAAGGAAGGAAGGAAGGAAGGAAGGAAGGAAGGAAGGAAGGAAGGAAGGAAGTGTCGGAAGGAAGGAAGTGTCGGAAGGAAGGAAGGAAGGAAGGAAGGAAGGAAGGAAGGAAGGAAGGAAGGAAGGAAGGAAGGAAGGAAGGAAGGAAGTGTCGGAAGGAAGGAAGTGTCGGAAGGAAGGAAGTGTCGGAAGGAAGTGTCGGAAGGAAGTGTCGGAAGGAAGTGTCGGAAGGAAGTGTCGGAAGGAAGGAAGGAAGGAAGGAAGGAAGGAAGGAAGGAAGGAAGGAAGGAAGGAAGTGTCGGAAGGAAGGAAGTGTCAGAAGGAAGTGTCGGAAGGAAGGAATGTAGTGTCGGAAAGAAGGAAGTGTCGGAAGGAAGGAAGGAAGTGTCGGAAGGAAGTGTCGGAAGGAAGTGTCGGAAGGAAGTGTCGGAAGGAAGTGTCGGAAGGAAGTGTCGGAAGGAAGTGTGGGAAGGAAGGAAGGAAGGAAGGAAGGAAGGAAGGAAGGGTCCGAAGGAAGGAAGGAAGGAAGTGTCGGAAGGAAGTGTCGGAAGGAAGGAAGGAAGTGTCGGAAGGAAGGAAGTGTCGGAAGAAAGTGTCGGAAGAAAGTGTCGGAAGGAAGGAAGGAAGGAAGGAAGTGTCGGAAGGAAGGAAGGAAGTGTCGGGAGGAAGTGTCGGAAGGAAGTGTCGGAAGGAAGTGTCGGAAGGAAGTGTCGGAAGGAAGTGTCGGAAGGAAGTGTCGGAAGGAAGTGTCGGAAGGAAGGAAGGAAGGAAGGAAGGAAGGAAGGAAGGAAGGAAGGAAGGAAGGAAGGAAGGAAGGAAGGAAGGAAGGAAGGAAGGAAGGAAGGAAGGAAGGAAGGAAGGATGTGTCGGAAGGAAGTGTCGGAAGGAAGTGTCGGAAGGAAGGATGGAAGGAAGGAAGGAAGGAAGGAAGGACGGCAGTGTCGGAAGGAAGGAAGTATCGGAAGGAAGTGTCGGAAGCAGGAGGTGTCGGAAGGAAGGAAGTGTCAGAAGGAAGGAAGGAAGTGTCGGAAGGAAGTGTCGGAAGCAGGAGGTGTCGGAAGGAAGGAAGTGTCGGAAGGAAGGAAGGAAGGAAGGAAGGAAGGAAGGAAGGAAGGAAGGAAGTGTCGGAAGGAAGTGTCGGAAGGAAGTGTCAGAAGGAAGTGTCGGAAGGAAGGAAGGAAGTGTCGGAAGGAAGGAAGTGTCGGAAGGAAGGAAGGAAAGAAGGAAGGAAGGAAGGAAGTGTCGGAAGTGTCGGAAGGAAGGAAGTGTCGGAAGGAAGTATCGGAAACAGGAGGTGTCGGAAGGAAGGAAGTGTCAGAAGGAAGGAAGGAAGTGTCGGAAGGAAGTGTAGGAAGGAAGAAAGTGTCGGAAGGACGTGTCGGAAGGAAGTGTCGGAAGGAAGTGTCGGAAGGAAGAAAGGAAGTGTCAGAAGGAAGGAAGTGTCAGAAGGAAGTGTCGGAAGGAAGGAAGGAAGTCTCGGAAGGAAGGAAGTGTCGGAAGGAAGGAAGGAAGGAAGGAAGGAAGGAAGGAAGGAAGGAAGGAAGGAAGGAAGGAAGGAAGGAAGGAAGGAAGGGAGGAAGTGTCTGAAGGAAGGAAGTGTCGGAAGGAAGTATCGGAAGCAGGAGGTGTCGGAAGGAAGGAACTGTCAGAAGGAAGGAAGGAAGTCCCGGAAGGAACGAAGGAAGTGTCGGAAGGAAGTGTCGGTAGGAAGTGTCGGAAGGAAGTGTCGGAAGGAAGGTAGGAAGTGTCGGAAGGAAGTGTCGGAAGGAAGTGTCGGAAGGAAGTGTCGGAAGGAAGTGTCGGCAGGAAGGAAGGAAGGAAGTGTCGGAAGGAAGGAAGTGTCGGAAGGAAGGAAGTGTCGGAAGGAAGTGTCGGAAGCAGGAGGTGTCGGAAGGAAGGAAGTGTCGGAAGGAAGTGTTGGAAGGACGTGTCGGAAGGAAGTGTCAGAAGGAAGTGTCGGAAGGAAGGAATGTAGTGTCGGAAAGAAGGAAGTGTCGGAAGGAAGGAAGGAAGTGTCGGAAGGAAGTGTCGGAAGGAAGTGTCGGAAGGAAGTGTCGGAAGGAAGTGTCGGAAGGAAGGAAGGAAGGAAGGAAGGAAGGAAGGAAGGAAGGAAGGGTCCGAAGGAAGGAAGGAAGGAAGTGTCGGAAGGAAGTGTCGGAAGGAAGGAAGGAAGTGTCGGAAGGAAGGAAGTGTCGGAAGAAAGTGTCGGAAGGAAGGAAGGAAGGAAGGAAGGAAGTGTCGGAAGGAAGGAAGGAAGTGTCGGGAGGAAGTGTCGGAAGGAAGTGTCGGAAGGAAGTGTCGGAAGGAAGGAAGGAAGGAAGGAAGGAAGGAAGGAAGGAAGGAAGGAAGGAAGGAAGGAAGGAAGGAAGGAAGGAAGGAAGGATGTGTCGGAAGGAAGTGTCGGAAGGAAGTGTCGGAAGGAAGGATGGAAGGAAGGAAGGAAGGAAGGAAGGACGGAAGTGTCGGAAGGAAGGAAGTATCGGAAGGAAGTGTCGGAAGCAGGAGGTGTCGGAAGGAAGGAAGTGTCAGAAGGAAGGAAGGAAGTGTCGGAAGGAAGTGTCGGAAGCAGGAGGTGTCGGAAGGAAGGAAGTGTCGGAAGGAAGGAAGGAAGGAAGGAAGGAAGGAAGGAAGGAAGGAAGGAAGGAAGGAAGGAAGGAAGGAAGGAAGTGTCGGAAGGAAGTGTCGGAAGGAAGTGTCAGAAGGAAGTGTCGGAAGGAAGGAAGGAAAGAAGGAAGGAAGGAAGGAAGTGTCGGAAGTAAGTGTCAGAAGGAAGGAAGTGTCGGAAGGAAGTATCGGAAACAGGAGGTGTCGGAAGGAAGGAAGTGTCAGAAGGAAGGAAGGAAGTGTCGGAAGGAAGTGTAGGAAGGAAGGAAGTGTCGGAAGGAAGGAAGTGTAGGAAGAAAGTGTCGGAAGGACGTGTCGGAAGGAAGTGTCGGAAGGAAGTGTCGGAAGGAAGAAAGGAAGTGTCAGAAGGAAGGAAGTGTCAGAAGGAAGTGTCGGAAGGAAGGAAGGAAGTCTCGGAAGGAAGGAAGTGTCGGAAGGAAGGAAGGAAGGAAGGAAGGAAGGAAGGAAGGAAGGAAGGAAGGAAGGAAGGAAGGGAGGAAGTGTCTGAAGGAAGGAAGTGTCGGAAGGAAGTATCGGAAGCAGGAGGTGTCGGAAGGAAGGAACTGTCAGAAGGAAGGAAGGAAGTCCCGGAAGGAACGAAGGAAGTGTCGGAAGGAAGTGTCGGTAGGAAGTGTCGGAAGGAAGTGTCGGAAGGAAGGAAGGAAGTGTCGGAAGGAAGTGTCGGAAGGAAGTGTCGGAAGGAAGGAAGTGTCGGAAGGAAGGAAGGAAGTGTCGGAAGGAAGTGTTGGAAGGAAGTGTCGGAAGGAAGGAAGTGTTGGAAGGAAGGAAGTGTCGGAAGGAAGGAAGTGTCGGAAGGAAGGAAGTGTCGGAAGGAAGGAAGTGTCGAAAGGAAGGAAGGAAGGAAGGAAGGAAGGAAGGAAGGAAGGAAGGAAGGAAGGAAGGAAGGAAGGAAGGAAGGAAGGAAGGAAGGAAGGAAGGAAGGAAGGAAGGAAGGAAGGAAGGAAGGAAGGAAGGAAGGAAGGAAGGAAGGAAGGAAGTGTCGGAAGGAAGGAAGTGTCGGAAGGAAGTATCGGAAGCAGGAGTTGTCGGAAGGATGGAAGTGTCAGAAGGAAGGAAGGAAGTGTCGGAAGGAAGGAAGGAAGTGTCGGAAGGAGGTGTCGGAAGGAAGGAAGTGTCGGAAGTGTCGGAAGGAAGTTTCGGAAGTAAGGAAGGAAGTGTCGGAAGGAAGTGTCGGAAGGAAGTGTCGGAAGGAAGTATCGGAAGCAGGAGGTGTCGGAAGGAAGGAAGTGTCAGAAGGAAGGAAGGAAGTGTCGGAAGGAAGTGTCGGAAGGAAGTGTCAAAAGGAAGTGTCAGAAGGAAGTGTCGGAAAGAAGGAAGGAAGTGTCGGAAGGAAGGAAGGAAGTGTCGGAAGGAAGGAAGGAAGGAAGGAAGGAAGGAAGGAAGGAAGGAAGGAAGGAAGGAAGGAAGGAAGGAAGGAAGGAAGGAAGGAAGGATGGAAGGAAGGAAGTGTCGGAAGGAAGTGTCGGAAGGAAGGAGGTGTCGGAAGGAAGGAAGTGTCGGAAGTGTCGGAAGGAAGTGTCGGAAGGAAGTGTCGGAAGGAAGTGTCGGAAGGAAGGAAGTGTCGGAAGGAAGGAAGTGTCGGAAGTGTCGGAAGGAAGTGTCGGAAGGAAGTGTCAGAAGGAAGTGTCGGAAATGTCAGAAGGAAGTGTCGGAAGGAAGTGTCAGAAGGAAGTGTCGGAAGGAAGGAAGGAAGGAAGGAAGGAAGTGTCGGAAGGAAGAAGGAAGGAAGGAAGGAAGGAAGGAAGGAAGGAAGGAAGGAAGGAAGGAAGGAAGTGTCGGAAGGAAGGAAGTGTCGGAAGGAAGTGTCGGAAGGAAGTGTCGGAAGGAAGGAAGGAAGGAAGGAAGGAAGGAAGGAAGGAAGGAAGGAAGGAAGGAAGGAAGGAAGGAAGGAAGGAAGGAAGGAAGGAAGGAAGTGTCGGAAGGAAGGAAGGAAGTGTCGGAAGGAAGTGTCGGAAGGAAGGAAGGAAGTGTCGGAAGGAAGGAAGTGTCGGAAGAAAGTGTCGGACGGAAGGAAGGAAGGAAGGAAGGAAGGAAGGAAGGAAGGAAGGAAGGAAGGAAGTGTCGGGAGGAAGTGTCGGAAGGAAGTGTCGGAAGGAAGGAAGGAAGGAAGGAAGGAAGGAAGGAAGGAAGGAAGGAAGGAAGGAAGGAAGGAAGGAAGGAAGGAAGGAAGGAAGGAAGGAAGGAAGGAAGGAAGGAAGGAAGGAAGGAAGGAAGTGTCGGAAGGAAGGAAGTGTCGGAAGGAAGGAAGTGTCGGAAGGAAGTGTCGGAAGCAGTAGGTGTCGGAAGGAAGGAAGTGTCAGAAGGAAGGAAGGAAGTGTCGGAAGGAAGTGTCGGAAGCAGGAGGTGTTGGAAGGAAGGAAGTGTCGGAAGGAAGTGTTGGAAGGACGTGTCGGAAGGAAGTATCAGAAGGAAATGTCGGAAGGAAGGAATGTAGTGTCGGAAAGAAGGAAGTGTCGGAAGGAAGGAAGGAAGTGTCGGAAGGAAGTGTCGGAAGGAAGTGTCGGAAGGAAGTGTCGGAAGGAAGTGTCGGAAGGAAGGAAGGAAGGAAGGAAGGAAGGAAGGAAGGAAGGAAGGAAGGAAGGAAGGAAGGAAGGAAGGAAGGAAGGAAGGAAGGAAGGAAGGAAGGAAGGAAGGAAGGGTCCGAAGGAAGGAAGGAAGGAAGTGTCGGAAGGAAGTGTCGGAAGGAAGGAAGGAAGTGTCGGAAGGAAGGAAGTGTCGGAAGAAAGTGTCGGAAGAAAGTGTCGGAAGGAAGGAAGGAAGGAAGGAAGTGTCGGAAGGAAGGAAGGAAGTGTCGGGAGGAAGTGTCGGAAGGAAGTGTCGGAAGGAAGTGTCGGAAGGAAGTGTCGGAAGGAAGTGTCGGAAGGAAGGAAGGAAGGAAGGAAGGAAGGAAGGAAGGAAGGAAGGAAGGAAAGAAGGAAGGAAGGAAGGATGTGTCGGAAGGAAGTGTCGGAAGGAAGTGTCGGAAGGAAGGATGGAAGGAAGGAAGGAAGGAAGGAAGGACGGCAGTGTCGGAAGGAAGGAAGTATCGGAAGGAAGTGTCGGAAGCAGGAGGTGTCGGAAGGAAGGAAGTGTCAGAAGGAAGGAAGGAAGTGTCGGAAGGAAGTGTCGGAAGCAGGAGGTGTCGGAAGGAAGGAAGTGTCGGAAGGAAGGAAGGAAGGAAGGAAGGAAGGAAGGAAGGAAGGAAGGAAGGAAGGAAGGAAGTGTCGGAAGGAAGTGTCGGAAGGAAGTGTCAGAAGGAAGTGTCGGAAGGAAGGAAGGAAGTGTCGGAAGGAAGGAAGTGTCGGAAGGAAGGAAGGAAAGAAGGAAGGAAGGAAGGAAGGAAGTGTCGGAAGTGTCGGAAGGAAGGAAGTGTCGGAAGGAAGTATCGGAAACAGGAGGTGTCGGAAGGAAGGAAGTGTCAGAAGGAAGGAAGGAAGTGTCGGAAGGAAGTGTAGGAAGGAAGAAAGTGTCGGAAGGACGTGTCGGAAGGAAGTGTCGGAAGGAAGTGTCGGAAGGAAGAAAGGAAGTGTCAGAAGGAAGGAAGTGTCAGAAGGAAGTGTCGGAAGGAAGGAAGGAAGTCTCGGAAGGAAGGAAGGAAGTGTCGGAAGGAAGGAAGGAAGGAAGGAAGGAAGGAAGGAAGGAAGGAAGGAAGGAAGGAAGGAAGGAAGGAAGGAAGGAAGGAAGGAAGGAAGTGTCTGAAGGAAGGAAGTGTCGGAAGGAAGTATCGGAAGCAGGAGGTGTCGGAAGGAAGGAACTGTCAGAAGGAAGGAAGGAAGTCCGGAAGGAACGAAGGAAGTGTCGGAAGGAAGTGTCGGTAGGAAGTGTCGGAAGGAAGTGTCGGAAGGAAGGTAGGAAGTGTCGGAAGGAAGTGTCGGAAGGAAGTGTCGGAAGGAAGTGTCGGAAGGAAGTGTCGGAAGGAAGGGAAGGAAGGAAGGAAGGAAGGAAGGAAGGAAGGAAGGAAGGAAGGAAGGAAGGAAGGAAGGAAGTGTCGGATGGAAGGAAGGAAGGAAGGAAGGAAGGAAGGAAGGAAGGAAGGAAGGAAGGAAGGAAGGAAGGAAGGAAGGAAGGAAGGAGGAAGGAAGGAAGGAAGGAAGGAAGGAAGGAAGGAAGGAAGGAAGGAAGGAAGGAGGGAAGGAAGGAAGGAAGGAAGGAAGGAAGGAAGGAAGGAAGGAAGGAAGGAAGGAAGGAAGGAAGGAAGGAAGGAAGGAAGGAAGGAAGGAAGGAAGGAAGGAAGGAAGGAAGGAAGGAAGGAAGGAAGGAAGTGTCTGAAGGAAGAAGTGTCGGAAGGAAGTATCGGAAGCAGGAGGTGTCGGAAGGTAGGAAGTGTCAGAAGGAAGGAAGGAAGTCTCGGAAGGAACGAAGGAAGTGTCGGAAGGAAGTGTCGGTAGGAAGTGTCGGAAGGAAGTGTCGGAAGGAAGGAAGGAAGTGTCGGAAGGAAGTGTCGGAAGGAAGTGTCGGAAGGAAGTGTCGGAAGGAAGTGTCGGAAGGAAGGAAGGAAGGAAGGAAGGAAGGAAGGAAGGAAGGAAGGAAGGAAGGAAGGAAGGAAGGAAGGAAGGAAGGAAGGAAGAAGTGTCTGAAGGAAGGAAGTGTCGGAAGGAAGGAAGTGTCAGAAGGAAGGAAGGAAGTCTCGGAAGGAACGAAGGAAGTGTCGGAAGGAAGTGTCGGTAGGAAGTGTCGGAAGGAAGTGTCGGAAGGAAGGAAGGAAGTGTCGGAAGGAAGTGTCGGAAGGAAGTGTCGGAAGGAAGGAGGGATGGAAGGAGGTGTCGGAAGGAAGGAAGTGTTGGAAGGAAGGAAGGAAGTGTTGGAAGGAAGGAAGGAAGTGTCGGAAGGAAGTGCCGGATGGAAGGAAGGAAGTGTCGGAAGGAAGTGTCGGAAGGAAGTGTCAGAAGGAAGGAATTGTCGGAAGGAAGGAAGTGTCGGAAGAAAGTGTCGGAAGGACGTGTCGGAAGGAATTGTCGGAAGGAAGTGTCGGAAGGAAGAAAGGACGTGTCAGAAGGAAGGAAGTGTCAGAAGGAAGTGTCGGAAAAAAGGAAAGAAGTGTCGGAAGGAAGGAAGTGTCGGAAGGAAGGAAGTGTCGGAAGGAAGGAAGTGTCGGAAGGAAGTGTCGGAAGGAAGTGTCGGAAGGAAGGAAGGAAGTGTCAGAAGGAAGGAAGGAAGGAAGGAAGGAAGGAAGGAAGGAAGGAAGGAAGGAAGGAAGGAAGGAAGGAAGGAAGGAAGGAAGGAAGGAAGGAAGTGTCGGAAGGAAGGAAGGAAGTGTCGGAAGGAAGTGTCGGAAGGAAGTGGCGGAAGGAAGTGCCGGAAGGAAGTGTTGGAAGGAAGGAAGGAAGTGTCGGAAGGAAGTGTCGGAAGGAAGTGTCGGAAGGAAGTGTCGGAAGGAAGTGTCGGAAGGAAGGAAGGAAGGAAGGAAGGAAGGAAGGAAGGAAGGAAGGAAGGAAGGAAGGAAGGAAGGAAGGAAGGAAGGAAGGAAGGAAGGAAATGTCGGAAGGAAGGAAGGAAGTGTCGGAAGTAAGTGTCGGAAGGAAGTGTCGGAAGTAAGTATCGATAGGAAGGAAGGAAGGAAGGAAGGAAGGAAGGAAGGAAGGAAGGAAGGAAGGAAGGAAGGAAGGAAGGAAGGAAGGAAGGAAGTGTCGGAAGGAAGTGTCGGAAGGAAGTGGCGGAAGGAAGTGCCGGAAGGAAGTGTCGGAAGGAAGGAAGGAAGTGTCGGACGGAAGGAAGAAAGGAAGGAAGGAAGGAAGGAAGGAAGG